>NC_057807.1:428361773-428504048 GCF_018294505.1 Triticum aestivum
CGGTAGGATTTTTACAACTTAGGCGAGTGCTTGGACTGCAGCTAAGCCCCCGAGTGAGAGGGTTGCTCTTCACTCGGTAGGATTTTTACAACTTAGGCGAGCACGAGGCTGCAGCTAAGCCTCCGAGTGGAAGGCTGGCTTACCACTCGGTAGGAATTTTATAACTTAGGCGAGCACGAGGCTGCAGCTAAGCCTCCGAGTGGAAGGCTGGCTTACCACTCGGTAGGATTTTTATAACTTAGGCGAGCACGAGGCTGCAGCTAAGCCTCCGAGTGGAAGGCTGGCTTACCACTCGGTAGGATTTTGATAACTTAGGCGAAATGGATTCGCAGCTAAGCCTCCGAGTGGGAGTCTGGCTCACCACTCGGTAGGATTTTTACAAACTTAGGCGAAACGGATTCGCAGCTAAGTCACCCACTGAGGGGAATTTCATTGGACAAAAATAAAAAGTGACAGATATTATGGAGGAACTATGACACTATTATTTTGAGGTCCATGAACTACAAAAGTACTTTATTGCAACTCATCTGAATGATAAAACTTAAGTGTAGAATGGGCGGAGTAGCTCCGCGTTCCAAGCTCGGGGCTCGTCGAAATTATGCTCGACGTTGTAAAGACGGTACGCCCCATTGTGGAGGACCTTGGTGACTATGAAGGGGCCTTCCCAAGAAGGAGCAAGCTTGTGTGGTTTGTGCTGATCCACTCGGAGAACCAAATCCCCTTCCTGGAAGGCTCGACCTCTCACATTTCTGGCGTGGAAACGGCGCAAATCTTGTTGGTAGATGGTCGACCGGATCAGAGCCATCTCCCTTTCTTCCTCTAAAAGGTCGACTGCGTCCTGCCGCGCCTGTTCAGCCTCTGCTTCGTTGTAGATTTCAATTCGAGGAGCATTGTGGAGAAGA
The DNA here is from genome assembly GCF_018294505.1 of Triticum aestivum. Taxonomy (NCBI): domain Eukaryota; kingdom Viridiplantae; phylum Streptophyta; class Magnoliopsida; order Poales; family Poaceae; genus Triticum; species Triticum aestivum. The sequence continues at coordinate 428,362,676 of NC_057807.1, forward strand.
TCACTCGGCAAGACTGCTTCAGCTCCATAGACCAAGAAGAATGGAGTTCTTCCGGTCGACCGATTAGGTGTGGTCCGCAGTCCCCAGAGTACAGATGGAAGTTCGTCGACCCAAGCTCCAGCCGCGTGTTTGAGATCACGCATCAGGCGAGGCTTCAATCCCTTAAGAATCAGTCCATTAGCTCGCTCTGCTTGTCCATTCGACTGCGGATGGGCGACTGATGCGTAGTCGACCCGTGTGCCCTGGGAGTCGCAGAAAGCTCTGAATTCCTCTGAGTCAAAGTTCGACCCATTATCCGTAATGATGCTATGCGGGACTCCATATCTGAATATTAGTTCCCTGATGAAGCTAACAGCAGTACCGGTGTCAAGGCTCTTGATTGGTTTAGCCTCGATCCACTTGGTGAACTTGTCGACTGCCACCAGTACATGCGTGAAGCCACTTCGTCCTGTTCTCAAAGGACCGACCATGTCCAGCCCCCAAACTGCAAAAGGCCAGACGAGTGGAATGGTCTTCAAAGCTGACGCAGGCTTGTGCGACATATTCGAGTAGAACTGACATCCCTCGCACTTATCCACTATCTCTTTTGCCATCTCATTCGCCTTGGGCCAGTAAAATCCGGCTCGGTATGCTTTGGCCACGATGGTCTGAGAGGACGCATGATGACCACAGGTCCCCGAGTGAATATCATTGAGGATGAGTCGACCTTCTTCTGGTGTTATGCACTTCTGACCGACTCCAGTCGCGCTTTCTCTGTATAATTGTCCTTTGATTACGGTAAAGGCCTTAGATCGACGGACGATCTGTCGAGCCTCTTCCTCATCCTCCGAAGCTCTTTCCTCAAGATATATGCGACATACGGAATCGTCCAGTCGGGAATGACCACCAAAACCTCCATGATCAAGTCGACCACTGCTGGGACTTCAACTTCAGTCGGATCTGTGGCACTCTTGGGCTGTGGAGTTTCTTCGGTGAAAGGATCTTCTTTGACTGACGGAGTGTGTATATGCTCCAAGAACACACCACTCGGAATGGCTTCTCTCTTGGAACCTATCTTTGCTAGATCATCAGCTGCTTGATTTTTCAGTCGGGGTATATGATGGAGCTCCAACCCCTCGAACTTTTTTTCCAGCTTCCTCACTGCACTGCAGTATCCAGTCATGGCTGGGCTTCTCACGTCCCACTCTTTCATCACCTGATTGACCACTAAATCCGAGTCGCCATAGACCATCAGGCGACGGACGCCGAGTGAAATGGCCATGCGCAACCCATATAAAAGGGCCTCATATTCTGCCTCGTTGTTGGAGGAATCAAAGTGAATCTGGAGCACATATCTGAGCTTATCTCCTCTGGGGGAAACCAGGACAACCCCAGCACCGGAACCATTCAACATCTTAGAGCCATCAAAGAACATGGTCCAATGCTCCGAGTGAACTTCAGTCGGCTGCTGCTGTTCAATCCACTCGGCGAGGAAATCTGCTATTGCCTGGGACTTAATGGCTTTCTTTGCCTCAAACTTGATATCAAGGGGAAGAAGTTCAATCGCCCATTTGGCCACTCGACCAGTTGCATCTCTGTTGTGCAAAATCTCTGATAGTGGAGCGTCGCTGACGACTGTGATGGAATGGTCAGAGAAATAATGAGCAACCTTCTTTGTGGTCATGTATATTCCATACACAAGCTTCTGATAATGAGGATATCTCTGCTTGGATGGAGTCAAGACTTCAGACAAATAATACACTGGGCGCTGAACTTTGAGAGCTTTTCCTTCTTCTTCCTGCTCGACCGTTAGCACAGTACTGACGACTTGTCCTGTGGCTGCGATGTAGAGCAACAGAGGCTCTTTGCTGATTGGAGCAGCAAGCACCGGCTGGGTGGAGAGCAGAGCTTTTAGCTCGGCAAACGCTACATCAGCTTCTGGAGTCCACTCGAACTTGTCAGCCTTCTTCATCAGTCGGTAAAGAGGCAGTGCCTTTTCACCGAGTCGTGAGATGAATCGACTTAATGCGGCCAAGCATCCAGTAAGCTTCTGGACATCGTGCACTCGCACAGGGCGTTTCATTTGGAGAATAGTGCCAATCTTCTCTGGGTTAGTGTCGATTCCCCGTTCAGAAACGAGAAAACCGAGTAACTTGCCACCAGGAACTCCAAATGTGCACTTTGATGGATTGAGCTTGATATCATACCTTCTGAGGTTGGCAAATGTTTCGGCGAGGTCAGCGAGCAGGTCGGAACCTTTTCGTGACTTGACAACAATATCATCCATATAAGCTTCCACATTCCGACTGATTTGAGTGAGTAGACACTTCTAAATCATTCGCATAAATGTGGCTCCGGCATTCTTGAGGCCGAATGGCATGGTGATATAGCAGAAGCACCCGAATGGAGTGATGAAAGCTGTTTTTACCTCATCGGGCCCGTACAGACGGATCTGGTGGTACCCGGAGTAAGCATCTAAAAAAGACAACCTCTCGCATCCCGCGGTCGAGTCAACAATTTGATCTATGCGAGGGAGAGGAAAGTGATCTTTCGGGCAGGCCCGGTTGATGTGCTTGAAATCAATGCACATTCGGAGCGACTTGTCCTTCTTAGGAACCATGACGACATTAGCGAGCCACTCGGAGTGGTATATCTCTCGGATAAAACCTGCCGCCAACAGTCGAGCCACTTCTTCACCAATGGATTTTCTCTTCTGGACGACGGACCGCCGAAGATGCTCTTTGACTGGTTTGGCAGATGAGTCAACTCTTAAGCGATGCTCAGCCAGCCCCCTGGGAACACCTGGCATGTCAGCGGGCTTCCATGCAAAAATGTCCCAGTTCTCACGGAGGAACTGGATGAGCACTTCTTCCTATTTTGGGTCGAGTGTCGTGGAGATGCGGGTCGGAGCTGCTTCAGGGTCGGTCGGGTGAATGTGAACAGGCTTCGTCTCACCGGACGACTGGAATGCAGACTCTGTGGTGGGCTTCTTGGATCGCAGCAAGTCACTCGGATCTGCATTTTGCTTGTATTCTTCGAACTCGACTGCTGTCACCTGGGAATCGGCAATCTTGGAGCCCTTCTGAAAGCACTCTTCTGCCTTTTTCCTATCACCGGTGACAGTGATCACACCTTTGGGACCGGGCATCTTCAATTTGAGGTACACGTAACATGGTCGAGCCATGAACCGTGCATAGGCTGGTCTCCCCAAAATGGCATGATATGCACTCTGAAAATCCACGACCTCGAACGTCAACTTTTCTTTGCGAAAATGCTTCGAATCACCAAACACCACGTCCAAAGCTATCTGGCCGAGTGACTCGGCCTTCTTCCCTGGTATAACTCCATGGAAGCTCATGTTACTAGTGCTCAGTCGGGACATCGGAATGCCCATACCTTTCAATGTGTCTGCATACAATAAGTTCAGCCCACTTCCACCATCCATCAGCACCTTTGTCAGTCGAGTGCCTTCGACAACTGGATCGACCACCAAAGCTTGCCTCCCAGGGGTGGCAATATGAGTCGGGTGATCAGATTGGTCGAATGTGATGGGTGTTTGAGACCACTTCAGATAATTTGCCTTTGCGGGGGCAACCATGTTCACCTCTCGGTTAATCACTTTCAATCGACTTCTGCTTTCCACATCTGCAAAGATCATCAGAGTGGAGTTGATATGCGGATATCCTTCCTCACTGTCCTCCTTGTCTTCGGCCTTGTCCGACTCCTTCTCCTTGTCCTTAGACTGTTTTCCCTGAAACTGCTGGATCAGGAGTCGACATTGGCGAGTGGTGTGCTTCGGGTAAATGATATTCCCCTCTTCGTCTTTCTTTGTGTGAATGTGACATGGCATATCCATCACGTCGTTCCCTTCTTTATCCTTTACCTTCTTGGGGTTCCAGGATCCTTTTGGTTTCCCCTTAAACTTTCCTTGAGTCACGGCCAGAGCCTCTCCAGGAGCTGCCGGTTCAGCCTTCCGCTTCTGTTTCCGACTGGTGTTTCCTTTTTCCGACTGACTCGGCTTGTGCTTGCCGCTTCGGAGTCGGTCTTCTTCTTCGCCATTGGCGTACTTGGTAGCAATCTCCATCATCCGACTCAAGGTCATGTCACCGGTTCGACCAAATTTCAAACTCAGTTCTCTGTTCTTGACGCCGTCTTTGAAGGCGCATACTGCCTGATGATCAGAGACATTTTCCACAGTGTGGTGCAAAGTGATCCACCTCTGAATATACTCTCTGAGAGTCTCATTAGCTTTCTGCACGCAGACTTGCAACTCTGTCAATCCAGCTGGTCGCTTGCAAGTCCCTTCAAACGTTCTGACGAACACTCGGGACAGATCTTCCCAAGTGTAAATGCTGCTAGGAGGTAATTGAGTCAACCATGCCCTGGCAGAACCTTCCAACATGAGGGGTAAATGCTTCATGGCCACCTCGTTGTTCCCACCACCAATCTAAACTGCCACTCGGTAGTCTTCAAGCCAAGTTTCAGGCTTAGACTCACCAGTGAACTTGCTGACTCCTGTTGCCAACCTGAAATTGGGGGGAATAACTGCGGCTCTGATAGCTCTGCTGAAACATTCAGGACCAGAAACATGCACTCGACTGCTTGTGGGTACATCTCTGTCGAGTGCACCTCGATGGGCTCTGTTCCGGTCGACCAACCCTTGCACGATAATGGACCGCGCGTCGAAGCCTGGTTCTCTAAGGTCAACTGGAACCCTACGCCCTGTACTGTACTGACGCCTATCATCTGGCTGCCGAGGAGCGTAAGACCCACCCCTCGGAGGGGAATAGGGCACTCGACGCCTATCATCTCGGTCGAATCTGTCGCCATATTGATCTCGCCGATTCTCGCGCCCTTCGTGCCGCGGAGGCGATCTGGGGCTGTGAGCCGACTGAACCGTATTTACAGTGACGGATCGACTGTGAATTCTGTTGCGCGACTGAGACACGGCTGAATTCTGATCTCCTGCTGCCCGGAGTAGATCCCTGATCTGCAGCAAACCTCTGCCAGCTTCCAACTGCGAAGGCTGGATGGACTCTGCTATACGGCCCGCAGCTGCTAAATTCTGAATTGGGGTTCGATATACCTGAGTCGGCGGGAAGAGTTGACGTCGACTGGTGTCGGGAACTCGTTGCCGCGCGCGCTCGTCGAGTGCTCGCTGAAGGTTCTCCAGTCGAGTGCGCTCGGCCAAATTGGCCAGACGCGCCTCCTCCAAGGCACGAGCCTCGGGGGTTTCTCCTGCGATGGGAATACGCAGAGGATCCTCGTTCCTGCGGCGAAGTTCCTCTCTTTGCAGAGAGTCGAGTGGCTCGGGCTGGTACTCTTCGTAGCCTCGTGCAGGGTCGCCGCTGTCACCTGCTCCACCACCACGGGCGAAGCCAGGAGGGCTGTGGGGCCCGTCGACCATCAAGATTTCCGCCGCTGGATCACTGCTTCCGCACTCGGACGCAGTCTCTACGGAGCCAGTCGACTGATCGAACAAGCCGTAGAGAGATTCGTTGGGCTCGATTGCCGCAACTTGGGTAGTGGCCGATTGGCGAGCCGCCGCGTGACTCACCCATCGCTGAAGCCTCGACCGGCCTGAGCGCTTGCGCTGGCGGGAGACCGGGAGGGTGGACGATGGAGGAGCCTACCGATACTGGGTCGACGGTTGCCGCAGCAGAACGCCGCGGACACATGCGCGAAAATGCGTCGCACCGCGGACGGGGAGCGCATCTACGTCGAGTGGAGCCTCCTGGAGCCATGCGGAGTCGTCGGCGATGAAGGTGAGAGTGCCGAGACGGATCTCTTGACCCTCGACCAAAACTCCAGCAGACACCATGATGAAAGTACTCGGAAGAATCGCAACTTCTCCACAAAATCGCTAACACACCTGCCCCACGGTGGGCGCCAACTGTCGTGGTTCTAAGCCTGACAGTAGAGTGGGGGGTAGGTATGGAGAGGCAAGGTCCTAGCTATGGAGAGGTTGTAAGCACAAAGGATGTACGAGTTCAGGCCCTTCTCGGAAGAAGTAACAGCCCTACGTCTCGGAGCCCGGAGGCGGTCGAGTGGATTATGTGTATATGAGCTACAAGGTGCCGAACCCTTCTGCCTGTGGAGGGGGGTGGCTTATATAGAGTGCGCCAGGACCCCAGCCAGCCCACGTAGGAGAGGGTTTAAGGTGAGTTAAGTCTGGGGCGTTACTGGTAACGCCCCACATAAAGGCCTTTACTATCATAAAGTCTACTTGATTACAGGCCGTTGCAGTGCAGAGTGCCTCTTGACCTCCTGGTGGTCGAGTGAGTCTTCGTGGTCGAGTCCTTCAGGCCAGTCGAGTGAATCCTCGTTGGTCGACTGGAAGGCGACCTCTTCTAAGGACGTCCTGGGGTAAGTTACTTGGATCAGGTCCATGACCCTACCCTAGGTACATAACCCCATCACCAGGCTCTCCGGATCAGATTTGTTCCAAAAATAACACTCCCGAAGGTTTCATTCCGTTTGGACTCCGTTTGATATTCCTTTTCTTCGAAATACTGAAATAGGCAAAAAAACAGCAATATGGGCTGGGCCTCCGGTTAGTAGGTTAGTCCCAAAAATGATATAAATTTGTAGAATAAAGCTCATAAACATCCAAAAGGGGTGATATAATAGCATGGAACAATCAAAAATTATAGATACGTTGGAGACGTATCGGGCTCCACCGCCCACCTTCGTCCCAACTGCTCCCACTTTTAATGTCGCCGGGGCCGCACTTTAAAATCAAGTATCGCTACAATCTTCTCTCTTCCTCTCCGATTCTCCTGTCGTCTACCTCCAACTAGCCCGACCTAAACGTACACCATGCCACATCACGATGGTCTGCCCTAAGTCTTCCAGTTTCCTGAGGAAGACACCCAGCCGGAGTCTCAAGAACACAAGGCGCTTTGGGACGAGCTTGAACTGACCTTGCGGGAAGACCACACGCCTTTCCCCGCTCCCGTTCCGGCTCTCATCGTCCCGACTGCGCCAGCGCCCATCCCCATGGCATTGATGTGCTGGGAGCCGCACATTGTCGCCGAGCATGACCCCACAGGGTTCCATGAGGTCCCGGCCGACTGTCACGCGCCCGTGCACCTGCCAACGCATGCGCTTGCGCATGCACTGACGCGCACGCCTGTGCCGGTGACTGTGCACCTGCCAGCGTATGCGCATGCGCGTGCATTGACGTGCACGCTAGTGCCGGTGCCTGTGCACAGGAATGTCTCCGCTGCGCTGTTGACAGCGCCAGTTCCCGCGCGGGTGCCAGTGCCCCCCTCGGCGGCATGGATGGCCGTCGTTGACCGCTTCCTTGCACCAACGCCAGTCGCCTCCTCCCGCCAGTTGACTCGCTTCGAAGTCCAAAACATTTTGGCCTTCCTTGAAGCTAGGCCAACATCCAGGAGTACACCAACAACGGTGCAAGACGCTGCTGTCTCTGTCGGTCAGAGGCCCGACGACACGCAGAGCACGGTAGAGGAGCCGCTTCCCACCGCAAGATGCCCCCGCCGCCGCCGCATAATCTAAATTTTCCAAAAAACGTTTGGATTGCCATGCTTAAAATCCAAACGTTTATCATTTCCGTTTATTTTATATTGATTGTCATATAATTTAAAGTCGGAGTCAGACTGAACGAAATCTATAGTTTGATCGATTGAATGTTCTTCTAGAGTCGTATCAAATTAAATATAAAACGTCATCAAGCCACATGTATTCCTTGTCATCCAACGACCTAAACTGCTTCAATGTCGAGCGCTCAACACGTTTAGCGTGAAGTTAATTTCATGCCAAAAATAGTGCTAATCACATAATAACACGCAAATAATATCCTACTTAATATCCGCATGCACTTAATATACTTCCAAATTAATGTGCATTGCACATACACACTGACTAGGGCTGCTAGTATGTGAAACTGGTGCCGTAACTTGTGAACACGTCTAGATATGGTCAACGGAAACATCGCCCGTTCATCATGTTTGCACGTGCGTCTAAATGTAGAAGGGGAAGAGAGAGAGAGCACACATGAACCCACCAGTAAGTGAAGGCGAATAGTACTAAAAATAATATTACATGTTATCCATTAAATAGGTTGCGGTAATGTCGGGGATATACCCCGCGGCGTAACCCGGCTGGAAGTATAACCCGGCTGGACTGGACGACTCACTAAGTGACCCGCCCGAGCCTGGCAATTCATGGGTGACCCGGCGAGTGGGTCAGAGGAACGACAAGACCCAGTGGCCCAGAAGGCGGTTTATGGAAGGCCAGATCATGTTATGGTGGGCCGGTTTATGAGGAAAGCACAAGGAATATTCTCCTACAAAGGAAGCAAGACTAGGACTCCACTTGTAATAGAGTAATCCTAATCCAACTAGGACTAGTCATGTAAACCGCCCCTTCAACATATATAAGGAGGGGCAGGGCTCCCCAAAGAGGGACAAGCAACAAGAAACAATCTCTAGGGCTAGACACAACTAGAGGAGAGCCAGTTTATGGCGACTCCCTCATGATCATAATGAGACCTAGCCACAAACAACATGTGGGGTTATTACCGAATGATGTTTCCCGGGGCCCGAAGCTGTCTAAACCCTCTCAAGCTACCGCATAGATGCGTTGGCCTCGTGACTAATTCCTCACACTAGGACATCTGCCGTGACAATTCCACGACAGGTAATATCAAAACATTATGTGAACAAAGGGGGGTACAACAAACATTTTTGTTCTACATATGTTGCCTATTGACATGCGGCTTGAAGGCCCGGTCGCATGTTCGATCCTCGTCCATTAGTTTTTAATTTGTATATGGGTCCAAATTTGTTTCATGACATGTGGGCCCCTCAGTGTGTAGTTTGTAGCACTTTAATTTGTGGGTCGAAATTTGTTCCATTCCAAGTGGACAATCGGTGTGTAGTTTTGTAGCTTATTTATAATAATTAAAGAGAACAACAGAGTTTTTTGCAATAATGCCATGGTGCGACATTGAAGGAGAGAAATGACGTGCGAGAGAGTGATGACCGAGCCAGAGGGAAATCAACTAGTGGAGTTGCGGGGGTTGCAACGGTGTTTGGAGTAGTTGTGGGCCGAATGCTACGAAAATATAATCTAAACCGACCAGAATAAATGCCTACACAAATTAATCCAAGGTTGGAGTGCCCCTCGCAATGTAAATAGCTCCGGCTTTGCGAGGGATGGAGAGGTACCTTCAATGCATGGAAGATACGATGTGAGAAAGCGAGGTCAATAGAGAGACATATAGATAGAGAGACAAAGTGAGTGTGGTCCGACATTTATTAAACAGATATATATGCTCTGGAGAGATATTGTCCGATTGAGCTTTTGGCAAGGGTGAGGGATGTAAGATAGAGCTTGAGAGATGATCCAGTCACAGACGTGTAGATATATTTTGTGCGTGGGAGAAAGCAAGGTCAATCGATCACATAGGGTTGTCGTGCGATCGAAAGAGTGAGATGGGTTGGAGTGACCTAGATAGACAATGTGCGTGAGAGAGTATACAATGTGAATAAGTCGAATTGGGTCAAACATGGTGATATATCGTTTTTTCCGAGAAAGAGCGAGGTCAATCGAGACATACAGAGAGAGAGAGAGAGAGAGAGAGAGAGAGAGAGAGTGTGGCCCGCCATGAGGTCAAAAGAGTGGGGGCGGCTTGGATGGACTGACCTAGATAGACAATCTGTGTGAGAGAGTATAAAGTGTGTCGATCGAGGCCCGAACAGGGAGATATATCATTTGTGTGTGATAGAAAACGAGGTTAAACGAGATTTAGATAAAGAGAGCGATATTGAGCGAGTGTGGCCAGCTGTGCGGAAGAAAGACAGTCTCGAGGGAGTGACCTAGATAGACAATGTGCGTGCGTGCACACGAGAGGTTGGGGGGATAGATAGGCAATGCATGTATTTAGCGTGAGAGGGTGAGAGGGAGAGAGAGAGAGATTGAGCTCGGCATGGGGTGCAATGGCGGGTGTGTGAGGTACAGGGGTTGTGTAGTTGACAGGCTTAGAGATCGGAACATGGAGAGAAAGAATGAACGTGTGTTGGAAACCGATAGCTTCCTAAGGTGGTTAGGAGAGGAAGATTGACCGATACAGGAAGTATGTAGCATGTGTGCGGGGGGGGGGGGCTAAAAACAACATTTGAATGTACATAGTACGAGACTTAATATCAATGTTTAAATTCAGTATACATTGTAAGATTTGAACTGAGGACCATGCATACGGGTAATTATTTCGAATTCGTGCCATACTAAGTTTCGAAAAGTTGACGTTGACTCAATTTGTTGTGCTTTTTTGTAGGTCATATGTTTGAATCCATCCAAAAGTTTTCTCACTACCATGGTGTTCATCATATACATATGAATTTGTATTAAAAAGTAGCATGGATACAGTGAAATGCGAAATCCACGTTAGAATTGGAGATCGCTACGTGACACACACTCTAATTCAAATAATTAATTATGTGACACACACTCTAATCCACGTTAGCGTGGATACCGTGGATACCATTTCGATTTTTTTTGAAATAATTCCTCATTAATTAATTTATAGTACTCCCTCTGTTCACTTTTATAAGACCTTGAAGACATTTCAGACAATGTGCAAAACAGTTCATTTTAAGTTGTCTGAAACGACTTACAAAAGTGAACGGAGGGGGTATCTCGTTTCGAATGACTAATTATTGCAAGGAAAACACAAGCATGGTAATACATATAGATTCGTTTGCATTCTCAAATGTAGGCGCACCAGGCAGACCAGGGTTGTGTCGGGGTGGACGCTGCTTCGGTGCCTTAAGGCACCAAAGCATAGTCCTGTCGGGGTGGTCGCATGTGTCGGACGGACGTGTAGCACCCAGCCACCCACCCCCTCCCTCCCTCCCCCACTCCCCCCCACCCCCACCCCCCCAAAAAGGACGACGACAAAATAAGTTCACGCTTCCACGTTTCGGATTGAAATATCTGGCGGCCCCAATTCCAGCCCTGCAAAATCTCTCTTCTCCACCATCCCCTTCCGCGCCCAGATTGCTCAAATCCCTAATTCGCTGCCAACCCAAGCAAAGTTCGAATCGCCCCTCGTCTCGTCTCTCTCCCCACCTCTGTGCCGGATGACAATGACAAAGATGACGGTCGCACTTCACCACCGCACTGGAGCTACCTCATCTATGCCCTCGTGCACCGCACCGGGTGGTCCACCGATAACATCGGCCGCCGCAACCGACGTGCCTCACAGACACTGACTTCCACCGCATCAGGTGCGCTTCACCGACGCCGTCTCCCAACTCACCGGGGCTACTTCACCGAGCACATCGTCACACCTCCACCCCCCGAGGTCGTTGGGGCTTCACCAACTGTCTCGTCCACCGCATCATAGCGCTTCGCTGCCACTCAAGATCTGCATCCGTGTGCGGCCAGCCAACGCCAGTGCATCACCCTCAACGGCTCTGAAGTGACCCGCACTCTAGCTAGGCGAGCATGCCCAAATGCCGGCCCGAACTAGGTATCCACACATCACTCCCTTGTGCACTGTTCCGATGATGTTTGGATATCCTTTCACTGCTCTCTTAGCTTACACGCCTATGCAACTCTGACTTTAACTCTTATTTCTTCTGGAGATATCATCTAAAACAAGCAAATCCATTTTTAGCGAAGCATGACGGTGCTACGGGATCTGGTACACATCCTGCACACCCGTATAACCTTGTAAGTATCTATCCTCTGGTACAACATCAAGGTCGATTCCTCTTATTTGATCAACCATTCGCCGTGTCAAAATGCAAAGGGGGATGCAAGGAGCACAAGGCCTGCACATCCAAGCAAGTGGTAACATGGACTTGTACATGGAACATCCCAAGCGCAAGCAGAGCTGCAGTGAGCCTGTACAACGAGCTAGCGTAAGTCCCTGTATTTCATTTAATTTGTACTGGCATTCGTGTATGATTTTTGTGCAGTGGAGGATCCACGAATTCAAATTACCAGGGGCGAACATTTAACTTAAAAAATACAAAGGCACTTGCACTCCGGAAACCAACATAACTTGAGAAATGTGAAGCTACCTGCACTTTGGAAACCAGATAATGATCTAAAGTAGTTCAGATTATAAACACTAAATTATGCAAGCACCAAAAAAACACAAAATGCAACATGGTGGACTACAAACATGGTATGTACCTGCTCAAATTATTCGTTCTCTGGCTGAAAATATCGAAGTGTAATTGCACCTATAACCAGTGCGCAAACTACATATCAATATATCTATCCTGCACAAGTATGCCAATAGTTTCAAACAATAGATTAGAAAAGTATTTATGCTATGTTGTCATGATACAAGGACTTTCTGGTAGATGGCCTCGACGTTTCCTCAAGCTATGAAAATGCACTATAATTTGCTTGTCATCAATGTCTACAAATCTTTGTCTCACTCAACATAGCAGATCATCATTAGACACTAAATCCTTCAATGAGCTTGCAAAATGCTTGCATTAGATCCCTCATTAGACACTATATGTTCATCACGAGGAGCATGTAAAATGTTTGCATCAAATCCTTCATTAGCAGTCTGTTCATTAGACACTTCAGGCTCAAGAACAACATGAGCTGGTATGTTTGCACCGGAAACTTGATTAGATACATCAGATTCAGTCAGTTCAGTATTGATTGGGGGAGTTATAAAATTAGTAGAAATTGGTTTCATTTTCTCATAGATTCCCTACATACAAGCAGTTTCATAACACTGTCAGATTTAACTATTGGCCAGAAATTGAAGAGTTGAATTAGATATAATCAGGGATGTGATGTACCTGCTCGTTGCACATGCTACTCTTGCAAGCTGCGACTGTCCATTTGCGCAAGCTCGATGCCATGCCCGTGCTGCCGCTGCTGCCTCCCACGCAAGCTATACCCAGGGTTGGATCTTCATCTTCTTGTCCTTCCGTTTGCTTAAAGCCCGGCGACTGCCCTCCAACGAGGGCGTGAGGAAGTGCTGTGTCGGTCTGTCCAGCGGCAGCTAGGTTAGGAGCAAACCAGACTGGAGGCTGGAGCAAATGAATTGGGATTTTTCCTGCTGTCGGTCGATATGGGAGGCGCTCATTTGTGCCGCGAGCCTGCTATAGGGCCTGCCTTGCACTTATGTTATTGGCCCATCCAAATTGAAACATTTTCTTCATTTTTTACATTGCCTGCTCGTGCGTTGGGACAAACAAAACTAGCGTGGGCCAACCTGGACGACTCAAACTAGGTGCACACTTTCCGGCCACCTGAGGCGGCCGCCCATACCAGCCCCTATGGTGGCGTCGCCCCTTTTTGCGTGTATGATTGGGTAGTGAAAAATATTCCAGTGGCGCTTTTGATTTACCCGCAGAATGGTTTAATTGCTTCTTTCTATGAACTGAGTTCGCCAATAATGTGAAGGATGCCAGTCTTTTCATCCTATTGTAGATTGCTTAGATCTCGACATGCCAAAAGTAATCGCATGAAATATACAGTAAAAGCCAGTGTGATGTGTGTGGCTACAACTAGTTTGACTACACGTCCTCATATAACATATCAAGGACGCACCATCTTACCAGATTAACCATTTGACTTACCAATGCAGTGTGGGAAGAAAGAAGTATTGAGACTGCGTATCCAAGAAATTGATGCCATGGACTCCTTAGTACAACCTTGTAAGCGAAAAAGAAGTTGCAGTGTGCCTGTACAAAGAACAAGCTTAAGTTCAGTTACCCGCTTCTCAGAATTTTAGTTAGCCACTTATTGCAAAATTGTTCAATTACATTGCTTGGCTTAATTTAGTTTGCTACTGATTACATAATGCCACAGCCTGTTAATCCTATTGTAGACTGCACCTATCTATGTGTTTGATACTTACTGTTAAGAATTACCTGTTTGCCTTAACTTAAAGAGCTACTTGTTTGTTTAACTTCTTTGCTGCTGCAACAGCGGGTTACAATGATGTTAATAACTACTTTTCAGCATCCAATTTAAGCTCTTTAATTTCTTGTTTGTTTAACTGGTTTGCTGTTATAACTCCCAGTTGAGATGTTTTGCTAACTTCAACTTTTCTGAATCCAATCGGAACTTTAATGGCAAAATAGGTTAGCCCAAGATCAAAGAACGAGGTCCCCATGGACATTGCATCATCCCACAGTAGTGGCACCGGCCCAATCGTGCATTATGAATTTCCAATTGCTGATGCTCTAGAGGCTAAACTAGTGGTAGAAAGAGATTCTGCTTCTGCACTTAGAGATGAAGTTGACATGTTGAGGAAGCAAACAACACAATCACAAGCAATACTCAAGACAACCATTAAATATTTGGTGGATTTCAAAACGAAGCAAGCTGAGACTGACCAGATTGTTAAGGTCCTAAAGGAAAAAAGGAAATTGAATTCCTACTTGGTAAATCATAGGTGAAATGTTCTTTCCATCGTTGAATAACCTTTGTGTTGTTTGTTCATGTAATCAGTCAAACCATTTGTTTTAGAGATCATGTAATAATTGTTTTTTGTTTTTTGTTTTTTGGTTTGTAATTTTATTTGAGCATAAGTCTGTATTAATTGATAAGACTCAGAGACATTTCATTTGGATTGTTGTGCCAGACCTACAAATATGCCAATCGGGTTGAATGTGCATTCAGCAACAATAGTAGTATAGATGGACTATAAGTGGCACGCATCGGAAAGGGCCAAGAGGCTGGCTAAAAAAAGGATGTTGTTGTAGCCAAAAAAAAGTATAGCGGTCTGGCTTATGTATGTTAGTTGATATTATTGATCCATATACTCTATAAGTGTTTATATGCCTGTTATTTCTGTACATTCTTGGTTGATTGACTCGGTATATGAATCTTGATACATCGCTTGTGTACATATCTAAATGGGAGTACACATTATGCTGCATGTGACATTTGAGTTGGACATGAAGTGTTCCAAATATTCGAATTCACCTTAAACTGGATTCTAGCTTCTGAATTTGAGTATCGGCATTTGTAAACCATATTCATATATGACAGTGGAATACATCTTTGTCGTCCTTTTGAAGATATATAAAAACACATAGAATGATTTATAAAGATTGTTATAGGAATACAAAATGGATTCGAATTTAGTTGCCAGGGTAAATGTGGATGCTTATTGTCCCAAAATTCGAAAGAAGCGGCAAAATGTCCACTCCCACGTCGGCTGCCCGAAGCCAAGTGTTTGGGAGATGGAAATTACTGTCTATCCATTACACGGACAATCCATCAGCCCGATTTCCACTGCTCTAAATAGGGATAGGTTAGTAACTTCAATTAGACGTGACACGGGCGCCTCTAAGCCCATTCCGACACGGTGGACGTCAAACATGGGCGGCAAAACACATTTGATTCAAGCTATTCCGAAAGACCTCTGTTTCTCCCTCCATTCCCCATTCATACACGGTGGGTGGCAAAACAAACTCGACTCAGCCGAAATCTATGTAGGCTAATATTTTCAATAGGGGCAGGTTTGTAACTTCACTCAGACGTGACACAACCGCCCTACCTGTCAGCCCTGTTCATACACCGTGGGCGCCAACCATGGGCGCCAACCACCCTCTCCTCGCCCGAAATCGCTCTGGGCAAATATTGGCGAGATGCGAGATTACCGTCCTATCCCCAACCGACGAGACGTCCAAATTTTAAACGGGGGCTAAGTCCGTAACTTTCCCATATTTCAGATAGGCGCGTCCCAAAAACATGGTTCCCCGTACCTCTCCCTCCATTTTCCCATTCATACACCGTCCACGCTAGAACACCATCCCCACACCAGCCTCCATCCGCCACCCCATCCATCGCCGCCGTCCTCCACCACATCCATCACCACCGTCCTCCACCATGCTGGAGCGCCTACCAAGAACGTGTCGTCCACAGCTAGAGATGGACATTTCTCATCCACGGCGACGGACCAATAGCCTTGCATCGCGTCCTCTCGCTTCATCAGCGTCGTCGTCCTCTTTGCCGGGGCCACTCACACGCCTTCTCTTCCACCTCAACGGGACTTATCCCCCTATGCACCCATCTACCGTCATAGATCTACTTCAACGCCACCGACAGCCATGGCACACCAGATGCCTACACGGCGCCGCAAGAGAGGTGGTACTTCATATCTCCTCAATTTTTTATCTCAACCATAAAATAGATCTTCACTTGGTTACTCCACTTTCTTTTCAGCTCTTAGAATTTAGTTCTTAGTTCGAAGCAAACAATGGATGCTAAATATCATTTCTCTGGTTTGCAGCTTCAAATCTGCCATGGCACAATCATAACACGGTTTAATTGATCATGCTTAGGGTTTAATTGATCATGTTGGTTCTGTGGTGGTTTCTTTAATAGAAATTGGAGGGGAAACCCTCTTTTGCTAAAAAATATGCTTAGAGTTTCTCCCTTTTATGATCACTATACGATTAGAATACGTGCTTCGTGTCATAATAACACTGCTCCACCCATCAAGCTAAAAAAGCTTAGTTGTTCAAATACGAATCTGATATAATTAAAACAGAGTCATTTAATTGGTCAGCTAAATGTTCCTAAATTAGTTTCGAAAATGCATGTTCGTCGCTCGGGTGTGTATCTCTAGAGGGTGCCCACGGTGGGTCGGCCCACCCTGGGATTTAGGGTCGTCCCAGGCCCCGATTCCCCTCTGTTCTGCTGCACGCTTGTGATCTCTACTCGCCCCCAGCCGCCTGCCTCGCCGGTGACTTGTCGTCTCCAGACGGCACGACTCTAGGAGGAGACGCCGGACTAACAGGAGGTCAGGAGCCGCTCGCCCAACAGCGTCACCGCTGCCCAGGCGCGCCACCATGCCAACCTTCCCAGTCCGTTCAGGGCTGAGGCGTGCAGAACCCACCAAGCCAACCCGATTTATCGTGAGATACATCCTCAACACTCAGCAGCCACTCCTCATCACCCATTTTCTAATTGATTCATTACTCATTAGGCAGGACTGTCATTAGGGTTTGTTGTGTGCTCAGTGCTACCTACACTTAATGGTTCAGATGTATTTCGGTATTCTTTAGTACCTCTAAAGTTCACAAGGTTTTCAAAATTCCGGCCCTCGGAACAGACACTAGTCATTTTGGATTGTTAGTCATAGTGACATTGACCGAGATTACAACTACAAGCCAGGTTTGTTGACAATTTTACTTGTATTTCTTACTCATTCCATATAATATCCAATTATTCACGTCTATTAGTTGCAAACAATAAGTGCTAGACAAACTTCTTCATTCAGATTTTGGACGGTCTCTTACTGCAGTTACAATTCTGCATACTGGTCCTACTAAGCTCACAAGTAAATGATTGATTCACTACATCTATGCTTGCCTTGTCATATTTGTTGTCAATATTCTTTTAGGGTGGACCACCCTGTTTCTAAATACTGGAACCGTAGACATGAGTGAATAGTATTTCTCTATGTGATCTCTTCCATCATGTGTGGGCAACGAACACTGCATTGTATAGAAAGAAAGTGTCATTTCCAGCTTTTACATAGGTTTCGATCTTTTACATGGAATACAATCTGCCTACTTGCTTTGTGTCGCACTACCAACACTCCACCCTTGAAGCTAAACATTATGCCACTCATAATTCCTTAGTTTATTTGTTCAATTACGAATTTCATATGATTCTAATGTTCCTACTTCAGTTTTGAAATGTGTGTCTGCCTATTATAGAGACATAAGGGGTTTGTATTTCTGTGTGTGGTCTGGTCAGCACGGTTGGGCGGTGAACTTTGCATATGCATGGGTTTATAGGGAGACACTCTTTGAGTTGTATCTGCAATGCATTCCGTAGATAATCTGACTACTTTTTATGTTTTCATGAATCTCAGATTCTGAACAGCATCATAATGATTATGATCTTGTGCGCATGAAAAGAATAAAGCAGAACAATGCCATGGCTATCAAACTTGGCATTAAGGGACTGAAATCAAGTCTGGATGCAATGCAATGCAAACGCTCTCCACCTACAGATTCATGCTCAGAATATGATCCTAACAGTGATTCTGAGCTAGAGGGAGACCTAAGTCAATGTAGATCCCTAGTGGAGGAGTCAGAGGAAGATGCCCTATCGTATTCACCCATCAAGGTGCTTGCTCTAACTTTCCAAGGTTACATTGGTCGCACATATCTTGCAACCGATGCTTTGAATTGCTTCTACTTTGTTGAACTGTCATTAGCTTAGTTTACACATAGTGTATGTGAATACGCCCTGCCTATCCATTTTCAGTACATATTCCATTTGTCATCATACCATATATATCCATTCAAATGTTGTTCTTGTGTATCAGAAGTTCAAAAGGAAGAGGGCGATTGCTGATCGTGGAGGAGCACAAGCAAAGTATTTGGAAAAGGTAGTGGCACCTGATAAATCAAATAGCCCATTAGGTGTAGTTGCAATATCACCTGACCCACGAAACACCCCAACTCTAGCAGACCCTAGCCCTACTACACTGGTCATTTCTGATGCCCCAACTCAGCAGACCCCAACTGCACCAAAAATAGTATGATTATGCTAGTTGACATAGCACCAGCTCTACGATGCAAAACCCCCATTCCAGGAAAGAGTACACCAAATCCAGTTGCCATATCCCTTTCTGAACCAGAGAGAGCCCCAATTGCAGCAAATAGGACCCCTGTTCCATTTCTTCCCAGTTTAGAAGACGAAGCTTATGTTGTTGTCAGGAACTTTGTGCGCATCTTTCCTTCATGGAAAGATTATACCACAGACACAGAACAATTTCCAGTCTTCCTCCACAACTTACACATAAGTAATGTACTAATGTTATTCATGGTCATTACTGCATATGTTTCTGCTGACAGAAGACACAAGATTTCATACTTTTAAATAGGTGAGGAGCAAACTTGGTTGTGAAGACGAGCAAGGGTTGGTTGCGCTTTTCAAGCACTCGTTGATGAAGTATCGTTCCTACCTGAGGCAAGCGCACCTTGATGGCAAGCCTCTGAACAAAATTTCTGTAAAGTCTCTGGTGCTACATTTATCCGACGGTGACTGGAATAATCTTGTTACACATTGGTCTCGGCTGCAGCGTAAGGTACTGTCTATGATATCACATCACAATTTGAACTATATTTCTGCATTTGCCTTAATGTCTCACTTGTACGAAAACTGTTAGCAGAAGAACATTCGTTCTCAAGGGACCACAGAATCTCGCAACTATACTGCACACTGCATTGCTCTTGTGAGTACCTCTTGCCCTGTATGACCATACTTACTTTCATAGCTGTTTGATTATGTAGCATCACTACACATGTTAGCCTCGTAATCGTCCATTTGGTGTACATTATAAGATCCGTATGGACTCTTACATAAATTTATAATCAACCCAATGCTTTTGAAGAGGTTTAGCTCTGCAGTCCTCTTGTAAGGACTGAACGTGGTCTATCAATGTACTTACATTAACAGCTACTCCCTCCGTCCCATAATATAAGAACGTTTTGTACAGTACACCAGTGTTCAAAACACTCTTGTATTATGGGAAGAGGGATTGGTTCATTATGTAGCATTCTGCATCTTATCTCCCTCGCCCACAATTTACTAAAAAAGATCAGATCTATATTTAATCTTACCAATAAGTAGAATACACAGACAATGCCAATGCAGAAGTATAGCCCATTGCTCTTGTCAGTACATTTTGTCCTGTAATGCTTGTACTTCCAGGGATTGGTAGTTGATTATGTAGCATCAATCTGCATCTTATCTTCATTATCCTCTATCCCTTTCAGTATTAACATATCTATAATTACTCTCTACAAAATGTAGAGTACATGCAATGCTTATGAAGAAGATTCTGTGTTGAAATTCTTCAGTTATCCTTCCCTTGACATGGATAAGGGAATTATAAAGCCGGTGTATTAATGTAAGTCACTCCTAAAGCCTTTATCCTCAACTGCTGTTTAATTTTCTCATACTCCCTATCATTTACTGCTTTTTAGTTTGCTGTTTCTACCAAAATGCATGTTCGCAAGAACCGTAAGTTCTAAGTTTTACTTGTAAAACCAAATTCCTTATTCATATCATGCACATTACTTAATACTCCCTATATGTATGCTTGTTTTTGTGGATCTATAATCCAGTGTGTGGTGAAGCAGCCCACGTTTGCACCTTCTCATCTCCTGTTTTATCTTATTGATGTGGCTGATGATATGAACAACATGCCATGCACATTAACCAAAATAGATACAATGATTTTCTTTGCCCTTCATCTATGCTTGTTATGTTGACATGGTAATCCAGTAGTGTGGTGAAGCTCCCCGCATTATGAACAATGCCAAATTATGCTATTGATATTTTGAACTTACTCTTTATTTTCTAATTTGAAATTGGATGGAATTGACAGCACAGTTATCATCTTTGTTTATACACGTGCAAAACCTGTCATCTCTCTACTTTGTTTCAGGGTGATATGCCTGATGGCATGCACAAGTCTGCTGAAGGTTGTGAGACAAACCCAACATATATTGCAGCAAAGAAGGCAAAACATCTTGAAGATAGCGAGGCAACCCCAAAGTCTTGTCTTGATGCAGTGTTCAAGTTACTTGAGACTAGCAGTCAGACAAGCTCATAGAAATCGTTGTCTGAATCAGTTCGACTTCTTCAGTCCAAAGTTCTGGAAGAAAGGCATTATACAACTCAACTTCGACTTGAAGTCCTATCTCTAAGAAATATTGCGGAGAACACCAATGAGAACCTCATCGCTAAACAGCTCTACCTGGAAGCTATGACCGACATGCTAGGCCGGTCTCACAGCCTTGCTTAGCAGCTTGCGCAGTAGTTCCCCCGCAAGGCTAACCTTTCTTGAACTATCTTGGAAGTGGTCTCGGTTCAGTATTATTTTGTTACGCTCCAATGGTGCCCACTTTTTGTAATCTGCTTCTTCGTTGCGCTTTATGATCACTGGTGGCAAACTTCGATGCCCAGTGGATGTAATATACCTTAAATCCTTTACTGTATAGTGTAGGTTTATTCTTAGTTACTATGCTGTAATTTCTTTATTATATAGAGTAGGTTTGTTCTTAATTCCTACTTGTTACTGCCATCATTCGCTATCTGAAAAAAAATCAGATGTAGTCGACCGGGCCAAAACATTCAACTCTAATGGGCCTGGTTTTTAGCGGGCTGCAATTGGGCCAGCCTGCGTCTTTCTTGGGCCTGAATGATTGGGGCCTTCACACATTGCGCCAGGCCCAAAACTTACACCGGCCTATATTTTAGTTGGGCCTTTTGTCGACCCAGCGCTTAGTTTGGCCCAGGTAGCATTGGCCATTAACAGGCTGAATATTGTACTGGCCTGTTAGCAGGACGAAATGCATGTTGGGCCTCAATTTTCACTAGTCGTCGATGGGCCTTCAGCAGGCTGAAATGTAGATCGGGCCCTTTTGGGCCCAGTTAGCTCATGGGTCGTTACCAGGCCGAAACATATCTCGGGCCTTAGTTGGCCCACTGATATCATGGGCCTGTAAGAGGCTGAAAGCTTAGTACAGGCATCAATGGGACGAATTACACGACAGGTCTTTAACAGGCCCAAAGTCACGTTGGGCTTAACTGTTGCCACCTTTAGCACGGGCCGTTAGTGGGCCCGATGTCCTGTCAGACCATATATGGCCCATGGGCAGCGCGGGCCATTCCCAGGCCAAAAGTCACACCGGGCTGAAATGGGCCCATGTCTACATCGGGCCTCTAACAGGCCGAAAGTCACTGGGTTGTAGTTGGGCCCAAATATTCGGCGAACAATTAACGGGCCAGATCTGGCTTCGGGCCGTAAATGGGCCCAAATATTGGGCGAACAATTAACGGGCCAGATCTGGCTTCGGGCCGTAAATGGGCCCAAATATTGGGCGAACAATTAACAGGTCAGATCTGGCTTCGGGCCATAAATGGGCCTTTATTAAGCAGGTCATTATTGGGTTGGCCCACTAGTACCTGATTAAGTACTATGGGCCTTTGACTGGGCCGGCCTTTTTAACCTATATGGGCCTCTGTTGGGCCCAGCCACATGTCGATGTATCATAGGCATGTCTCCTCCAATGGACGGGCGACATCTTGCCCACTGACGAGCTGACAGGTGTTCCCTCCGGCCAATCAGAATTTTACACGTGGAAATTTCCCATTGGTCCGGGCTGTTAACGGGTTATCGGATCCAAAACCCGACCCGATAGCTTAACGGCGTTCCGTTACGGTGGATGCTACGTGTCGGTCACCCTTGACGAAAGCACTTCTGTGACACGTGATTTATCGTCATGGAAGTGGACACTTCCATGATGATAATTTTGGTAATGTCATGGAACACTTCTACGACAGCACAGGTATGACTATCTTGATTCTGTCATAAAATTGTCATGGATGTACATGCATGACAAAAAATGCGACCTACGGTGACAAACACGTATCATCATGAAAGTGTATTTTTTTGTAGTGCTTAGTGCTAAACCGACTCCTTCTTATAAGTCGGGAAGCATTGAACAGAGCAAAGTGGCGGCTGCACCTAAGGAGGTTTCTCAGGTTTCATCTAGTGCGACATCATCTCATCATCGCAATATTATTTGCCACAAGTGTGGAGGACATGGACACATGAAGCATGAATGTTCCAATCAATGAAGGTTTCTACTAGTTGATGCGGAATATATTTCAGAATCTGAAGATGAGACGCCTAAGTTAGAGGATGCAATTGAAAGAGGTCATGGTGATACCATATTATGTTATCCTCAAGATGATCCTGATATGGAGAGTTTGCTAGCACATAAGGTCCAGCGAGATGACAAGACCAGCGAGATGACATAGTGCTTTTCAAACTGCATGTACCATCAAGGGAGAAGTTTGCAAACTGATAATTGATGGTGGCAGTGCTAGCAACATGATTAGCAAGGATGTGGTGGAGTCTCTTGTGTTGCCAACATGGGAGCACCCAAGGCCATACTATATGAAGTGGATACATGATGTTGGCAAAGTGAAGGTAACTCATAGGGTGAAGGTTCCTTTTTTCTGTTGATGGCTATGTTGGTAAGGTGGAATGCGACGTTTATGCCACTACATGTTTTTCACCTTATTTTGGGGCGTCCGTGGCAATATGATGTTAACGCTCTTCATCACGAGTGAACAAACAGGTACACTTTTATGCATAAGGGTGAGTTCTATGTGATTCTTCCTAAGGATGCACAGAATATAAAGTGTACTGTAGAAGTGTTCAAGAAGAAATCTGCAAGGCCTAAGTCAAAACCGAGGACTGTTTCTTTTCAAGGAACGGAGGATGATATGCCCTTGTCTAATTTTCGCAATGATCATTTGCAAGCTGCTTATGAAACATCAAAATATATTGTTCCAGCACTGCGCCAACAAAAAGAGACACACAATATTCACCAGAGAGTCCGTTGGAATGGAATGACAGAGAGTGAAAACGAGGTTAACAACCTTAATATGTTTGGGCGCCAATTTAAAAATCCTTTCGTGCTTCGTTTTGGAAAAATGGCGTTTGATATTTTTCCACAAGATGAGGTGAAGGCATGTTTCAGGACACTATGCACAGATATGATGATTGGGGCGACTAATGTCCAAGTTTGAGTTCTACTTGAGAAGCTACAAGGAAAGATTGGACGTTTGTGATCAGCTTGCCGGATAATTAAATTAGTTAAATCTTGTTTAGTTGGATAGGAAAAAGACTATAGTTTTTTTAGCGTACCTAGTTTGTTACGTGGTTGTTAGAGTCCAAGTCATCTTGGAAATTAGGAAATGAGTCGGGCTAGCCTGCGTGCCTGCGAGCACTATTTTAAAGGCCACGTCGACCGTGTACGAGGGTCAGTTTTTGGCTAGGTTATTTTTCCATCGATGGATAGATCGGCAACTCGGGGAATCTCCAAGCCGCCACTGAATATTTGTTGATAGCTATTGAGGCTTTGTGATTCTGGTCTAAGATTGATTCTAGAGTTTCAATTTTTGCTGATCTGCTGAAGATCGTCCATGTACTTCCTCTCTCGGTGTGCGTGTTGTTTTCGTGGTGATTGCATCTACAAAATCGCGAGTGCCATGCTGTTTCAGGTGACATCGTACCGTGAAAGATTGGGCAAATTATTCACGCCATCGTTTTTCTGTCAACGGTCGCATCATAGTAGGATTCCCCACACCTGGCGCGCCCCCCTTTGGGCCGGCCACCTCTTCCCTCCCCTCCTTTATATACGTGGCCAGGCGGGCATCCCATAGACACACAAGTTGATTGTTTAGCCAGGTGTGGTGCCCCCCTCCACATATTTCCACCTCATCCATATCATCGTACTGCCTAGGCGAAGCCCTGTGCCGGTAACTTCATCATCACCGTCACCACGCCGTCATGCTAACGAAACTCTCCCTCGACCTCAGCTGGACCTAGAGTTCGTGGGACGTCACCGAGCTGAACGTGTGGAGATCGCGGAGGTGCCGTACCTTCGGTGCTAGGATCGGTCGGATCGTGAAGACGTACGACTACATCAACCGCATTGTCATAATGCTTCCACTTTCGGTCTATGACGGTACGTTGACAACACTCTCCCCTCTCATTGCCATGCATCACCTAGAGATAAATCTTGCGTGTTCGTAGGATTTTTTTGAAATTAATGCGTTCCCCAACACTTCATAGTTCGTAGGTTCGCCGTTGTCCAACGACATGACTTCTAGGATAGGATTGCCGTACCACTCTGGTGCGGAACGTGTTCTGGTCGACTTACGAGGTCCAGTAGTAACTTGATCTGAAGTTTCATTATCATCATTATTTGTTTCCTCTCTAGCTGGTGTAGGCATCACGGGAACGGTTTTGTCTGATGTACTACTTTCCAATTCGATAGAAGGTATAACTACCTCATCAAGTTCTATTTCCCTCCCACTCACTTCTTTTGAGAGAAACTCCTTCTCTAAGGACCCATTCTTAGCAACGAAGATTTTGCGTATACCCAATAGTTCATTTCGGGTATCCTATGAATACATGATACTTCTCCAACGTATCTATAATTTTTTATTGTTCCATGCTATTATATTACCCCTTTTGGATGTTTACGGGCTTTATTCTACACATTTATATCATTTTTGGGACTAACCTACTAACCGGAGGCCCAGCCCATATTGCTGTTTTTTTTGCCTATTTCAGTATTTCGAAGAAAAGGAATATCAAACGGAGTCCAAA
The DNA here is from genome assembly GCF_018294505.1 of Triticum aestivum. NCBI lineage: Eukaryota > Viridiplantae > Streptophyta > Magnoliopsida > Poales > Poaceae > Triticum > Triticum aestivum. Next base: position 428,387,835 of record NC_057807.1, read on the forward strand.
CGGAATGAAACCTTCGGGAGCGTTATTTTTGGAACAAATCTGATCCGGAGAGCCTGGAATGCAAGTCAAGAAAGCTCCAAGGGCCCCACGAGATAGGAGGGTGCCCCCCCTGGGGCGTGCCCCCTGTCTCGTGGGCCCCTCAGGCGCCCACCGACGTACTTCTTTCTCCTATATATATCCACGGACCCCGAAAACATCCAGGAGCACCACGAAACACAATTTCCACCGCCGTAACATTCTGTATCCACGAGATACCATCTTGGAGCCTTCGCCGGCACTCTGCCGGAGGGGGAATCGATAACGGAGGGCTTCTACATCAACACCATAGCCTCTCCGATGAGTTGTGAGTAGTTTACCACAGACCTATGGGTCCATAGTTATTAGCTAGATGGCTTCTTCTCCCTTTTTGGATATCAATACAATGTTCTCCCCCTCTCTTGTGGAGATCTATTCAATGTAATCTCTTTTTGCGGTGTGTTTGTCGAGATCCGATGAATTGTGGGTTTATGATCAAGTTTATCTATGAATAATATTGGAATCTTCTCTGAATTCTTTTATGTATGATTGAGTTATCTTTACAAGTCTCTTCGAATTATCAGTTTGGTTTGGCCTACTAGACTGATCTTTCTTGCCATGGGAGACGTGTTTAGCTTTGGGTTCAATCTTGCGGTGATCTTACGCAGTGACAGAAAGGGTTGCAAGACACGTATTGTATTGTTGCCCTCGAGGATAACAAGATGGGGTTTATATCATATTGCATGAGTTTATCCCTCTACATCATGTCATCTTGCTTAATGCGTTGCTCTGTTCTTATGAACTTAATACACTAGATGCATGCTGGATAGCGGTCGATGTGTGGAGTAATAGTAGTAGATGCAGGCAGGAGTCGATCTACTTGTTATGGACGTGATGCCTATATACATGATCATGCCTAGATAATGTCATAATTATTCGCTTTTTTATCAATTGCTCGACAGTAATTTGTTCACCCACCGTAATACTTATGCTCTTGAGAGAAGCCTCTAGTGAAACCTATGGCCCCCGGGTCTATCTCTTATCATATTTGCTTTCAATCTACTTTTATTTGCATCTTTACTTTTCTGCATCTATATTATAAAATATCAAAAATATATTTATCTTATCATACTATCTCTATCAGATCTCACTTTCGTAAGTGACCGTGAAGGGATTGACAACCCCTTTATTGTGTTGTTTGCGAGTTCTCAGTTTGTTTGTGTAGGTGCGTGGGACTTTTGAGGAGCCTCCTACTGGATTGATACCTTGGTTCTCAAAACTGAGGGAAATACTTACGCTACACTTTGCTGCATCACCCTCTCCTCTTCGGGGAAAACCAACGCTAGCTCAAGACGTAGCAAGAAGGATTTCTGGTGCCGTTGCCAGGTAGGTCTTCTCTCAAGTCAAGACATACCAAGTACCCATCACAAACCCATCTCCCTCGCATTTACATTATTTGCCTCTCGTTTTCCTCTCCCCTACTTCACCCTTGCCGTTTTATTCGCCCTCTCTTTCCCAATCTTCTCCTCTCTCTTTTCGCTTGCCTTTTTGTTTGCTTGTGTCTCCATGTGCCTTCTATGTGCTTGCATCTTTGCTTGCTAAAAAACTATTGTTATGGATCCACTTAAAGTGTTCTACTTGGATCATCATCTTCGATCCATATGTGCTCGTGCTGAAACCCCAACTAGCCTAGTTTATGGGAAATCTTTAGATGAGCATGCTCATTTTGTGCGACATCGTTTGTCTGAAAAGGGGAAGCTCTTATGGTATCATATAAATAGTTTGCTATGCTATGCTTGGAATCTTTGTGAAATTTGTGATTTTACTTGTTGCTCTAAGAACCCTAATAAACACCTTCCGTACCTATGTGAGTTCAATGATAATGAAATCTTATCTTCTTATGCAAAGGGTGTTTATAGTTACTATGATATTGAACAAATTGAAGAATTTGTCGTTTTTAAGGGTGCTCAGGAAGTTGATTCTTTGATTGAAAAGTATGATTTTACTCTCAACAAATCTGAAAATTCCGTCATACTTAAATATTGCAATGAAAACTTTGCTCATAATGTGTATATCCAAGAATTTATTGAAAGAATGACCGTTGCTTTGGAAGAAAATAATGATATGCATGAATCTATAGATAATGATCCCGATGATTTGTGAAATATCCCTTGATGAACATGATGCTTGCTATTCTTGTGGCCATGATGCCAATATTTATGAAGATGAATTTGCTATAGTTCCTTATGTTAAACATGAGATCGTTGCTATTGCACCCATACTTGGTAGTTCCTTCAATGAAAAGCATGATTGCAATGATGTTACTATAAATTCTCTTGATGTCAATTGTGCTAATAATATGCAAAACCCTAAGCTTGGGGATGCTAGTTTTGCTATGTCTACTACTTGTTGCAATAATCATGATTGGGGTGATTCTTTTTTTGATGTTGAAAATTTATTTAAGCTCCATGATGAATATGAGATTGATAATAATGTTTGCAATATTATTGAAAGTGGGTTTGGAGAGGTCATTACTTTAGTTAATGTTAATCCCGCTATTTTGGAAGAGTGTCAACTTTGCATGCATGTGGATCGTGTTGAAAATATTTTATGTGATAGCTATTTTGTTGAATTTGCTCATGATCCTATATGTAATTATTATGAGAGAGGAAAATATGGTCGTAGAAATTTTCATGTTGCTAAATTACCTCTCTTCATGTTGAGATTGCTATCGTCTCTTTCTTCTTCCTTGCATATGCCAATTTTTGCTTGCCTTGCAAATTTGTTTGCTTATAATATGCCTATGCATATGAAGTACGTTAGACTTAGATGTGTTTGTCATGTGTTTCATGATGCTCTCTTTGCGCTTCAATTCTTGTCTTTCGTGTGAGCATCATTAGAATTATCAACGCCTAGCTAGGGGCGTTAAACGATAGCGCTAGTTGGGAGGCAACCCAATTTTTCTTTATGTTCTTTGTTTTTTCTCCTGTTTAGGAATAAATCTTGCATATACTCTCTGTTTAGATGTGTTTTTTATCTTTTAATTAGTGTTTGTGCCAAGTAGAACCTATAGGATAAACTATGATGATAGTTGATTTGATTCTGCTGAAAAACAGAAACTTTGCACTCACGAGATAAAAAATCAATGAATCACAGAAACGTGGTTTTGCATTGATTCTTTTTACTGCTGATCAATAGACAAATTGTCCAGTACTTCCTATTTTGGTACGATTTTTAGAGTTCCAGAAGTTTGCGTTAGTTACAGATTGCTACAGACTGTTCTGTTTTTGACAGATTCTATTTCTCGTGTGTTGTTTGCTTATTTCAATGCATCTATGGCTAATAAATTAGTTTATAAACCATAAGGAAGTTGGAATAAAGTATGTTAACACAAAAATAAATAAAGAATGAGTTCATTGCAGCACCTTATGTGGTGGTTTTGTTTTCTTTCACTAACGGAGCTTATAAGATTTCCTGTTGAGTTTTGTGTTGTGAAGTTTTCAAGTTTTGGGTAAAGCTTTTATGGACTATGGAATAAAGGGTGGCAAGAGCCTAAGCTTGGGGATTCCCATGGCACCCCAAGATATTCAAGAGTAGCCAAAAGCCATAGCTTGGGGATGCCCCTGGAAGGCATCCCCTCTTTCGTCTTCGTTCATTGGTAACTTTACTTGGAGCTATATTTTTATTCGCCACATGATATGTGTTTTGCTTGGAGTGTCGTGTATTATATTAGTCTTTGCTTGTTAGTTACCACAATAATCCTTGCTGTAACACACCTTTTGGGAGAAGCCTATTTGATTAGAATTTGCTAGAATACTCTATGTGCTTCACTTATATCTTTTGAGCTTGATAGTTTTTGCTCTAGTGCTTCACTTATATCTTTTAGAGCACGACGGTGGTGTCTTAATTTTGAAGAAATTTCTAGTCTCTCATGCTTCACTTATATCATTTTGAGAGTCTTTTAGAACATAATGGTATTTGCTATTGTTACAAAGTTGGTCCTAGAATGATGAGCATCCGAGTTGGGTATAATAAAAACTATCATACGAAGTGAATTGGATGCTATGATCAACTTGATACTTGATAATTGTTTTGAGATATGGAGGTAGTAATATTACAGTCATGCTAGTTGGGTGATTATGAATTTGAAGAATGCTTGTGTTGAAGTTTGTGATTCCCGTAGCATGCACATATGGTGAACCGCTTTGTGATGAAGTTGGAGCACAATTTTATTTATTGATTGTCTTCCTTATGAGTGGCAGTCGGGGACGAGCGATGGTCTTTTCCTACCAATCTATCCCCCTAGGAGCATGCGCATAGTGCTTTGATTTTTGATGACTTCTAAATTTTTGCAACAAGTATATGAGTTCTTTTGATTAATGTCGAGTCCATGGATTATACGCACCCTTTCACCCTTCCGCCATTGCTAGCCTCTCTTGTGCCGCGCAATTTTCGCCGGTACCATATACCCACCATACTCCTTCCTCAAAACAGCCACCATACCTACCTATTATGGCATTTCGATAGCCATTCCAAGATATATTGCCATGCAACTTTCCACCGTTCCATTCATATGACACACATTACTTTTGTCATATTGCTCTTTGCATGATCATGTAGTTGACATCATATTTGTGGCAAGGCCACCTTCACAATTTTCATACATGTCGCTCTTGAGTCATTGCATATCCCGGTACACCGCTGGAGACATTCATATAGAGTCATAATTTGTTTTAGCTTTGAGTTGTAAATCCATAAAAGTGTGATGATCTTCATTATTAGAGCATTGTCCTAGTGAGGAAAGGATGATGAAGACTATGATTCCCCCACAAGTCGGGATGAGACTTCGGACTTTACAAAAAAAAGAGAAAGGCCAAAAAGAAAAAGAAAAAAAAGGAAAGGCCACAGAAAAAAAGAGAAAAAGAAAAAGAAAAAAATATATAAAATGAGAGAAAAAGAGAGAAGGGACAATGCTACTATCTCTTTTTCCACACTTGTGCTTCAAAATAGCACCATGATCTTTATGATAGAGAGTCTCATATGTTGTCACTTTCATATACTAGTGGGAATTTGTCATTATAGAACTTGGCTTGTATATTCCAATGATGGGCTTCCTCAAAAGTGCCCTAGGTCTTCGTGAGCAAGCGAGTTGGATGCACACCCACTTAGTTTCTTTTGTTGAGCTTTCATATATATTTATAGCTCTAGTGCATCCGTTGCATGGCAATCCCTACTCACTCACATTGATATCTATTAATGGGCATCTCCATAGTCCGTTGATATGCCTAGTTGATGTGAGACTATCTTGTACTTTTTGTCTTCTCCACAACCACCATTCTATTCCACATAGTGCTATGTCCATAGCTCACGCTCATGTATTGCGTGAAAGTTGAAAGAGTTTGAGATTATTAAAGTATGAAACAATTGCTTGGCTCGTCATCGGGGTTGTGCATGATTAAATACTTTGTGTGATGAAGATAGAGCATAGCCAGACTATATGATTTTGTAGGGATAACTTTCTTTAGCCATGTTATTTTGAGAAGACATGATTACCTTGATTACTATGCTTGAAGTATTACTATTTTTTATGTCTTTATGAACTTTTATTTTGTATTATTTGGATCTGAACATTCATGCCACAATGAAAGAAAATTACATTATGAATTATGCTAGGTAGCATTCCACATCAAAAATTCTCTTTTTATCATTTACCTACTCGAGGACGAGTAGGAATTAAGCTTGGGGATGCTTGATACGTCTCCAACGTATCTATAATTTTTTATTGTTCCATGCTATTGTATTACCCCTTTTGGATGTTTATGGGCTTTATTCTACACATTTATATCATTTTTGGGACTAACCTACTAACCGGAGGCCCAACCCATATTGTTGTTTTTTGCCTATTTCAGTATTTCGAAGAAAAGGAATATCAAACGGAGTCCAAACGGAATGAAACCTTCGGGAGCGTTATTTTTGGAACAAATCTGATCCGGAGAGCCTGGAGTGCAAGTCAAGAAAGCTCCGAGGGCCCATGAGATAGGAGGGCGCCCCCCTAGGGGCGCGCCCCCTGTCTCGTGGGCCCCTCGGGCGTCCACCGACGTACTTCTTTCTCCTATATATATCCACGGACCCCGAAAACATCCTGGAGCACCACAAAACACAATTTCCACCGCCGTAACCTTCTGTATCCACGAGATCCCATCTTGGAGCCTTCATCGGCACTCTACCGGAAGGGGGAATCGATCATGGAGGGCTTCTACATCAACACCAGAGCCTCTCCGATGAGTTGTGAGTAGTTTACCACAGACCTACGGGTCCATAGTTATTAGCTAGATGACTTCTTCTCTCTTTTTGGATCTCAATACAATGTTCTCCCCCTCTCTTGTGGAGATCTATTCGATGTAATCTCTTTTTGCGGTGTGTTTGTCGAGATCCGATGAATTGTGGGTTTATGATCAAGTTTATCTATGAATAATATTGGAATCTTCTCTGAATTCTTTTATGTATGATTGAGTTATCTTTACAAGTCTCATCGAATTATCAGTTTGGTTTGGCCTACTAGATTGATCTTTCTTGCTATGGGAGAAGTGTTTAGCTTTGGGTTCAATCTTGCGGTGATCTTACGCAGTGACAGAAAGGGTTGCAAGACATGTATTGTATTGTTGCCATCGAGGATAACAAGATGGGTTTTATATCATATTGCATGAGTTTATCCCTCTGCATCATGTCATCTTGCTTAATGCGTTGCTCTGTTCTTATGAACTTAATACACTAGATGCATGCTGGATAGCGGTCGATGTGTGGAGTAATAGTAGTAGATGCAGGCAGGAGTCGATCTACTTGTTATGGACGTGATGCCTATATACATGATCATGCCTAGATAACGTCATAATTATTCACTTTTCTATCAATTGCTCGACAGTAATGTGTTCACCCACCATAATGCTTATGCTCCCGACAGAAGCCTCTAGTGAAACCTATGGCCCCCGGGTCTATCTCTTATCATATTTGCTTTCAATCTACTTTTATTTGCATCTTTACTTTTCTGCATCTATATTATAAAATACCAAAAATATATTTATCTTATCATACTATCTCTATCAGATCTCACTTTCGTAAGTGACCGTGAAGGGATTGCCAACCCCTTTATTGCATTGGTTGCGAGTTCTCAGTTTGTTTGTGTAGGTGTGTGGGACTTTTGAGGAGCCTCCTACTGGATTGATACCTTGGTTCTCAAAACTGAGGGAAATACTTACGCTACACTTTGCTGCATCACCCTATCCTCTTCGGGGAAAACCAACGCTAGCTCAAGACGTAGCAATACACACTTCTTCGCTTTGGGTTTGACCTTATCAGGCTGAAGCCTTTTGACATAAGCGTCACATCCCCAAACTTTAAGAAACGACATCTTAGGTTTCTTGCCAAACCATAGTTCATACGGTGTCGTCTCAACGGATTTAGACGGTGCCCTATTTAACGTGAATGTTGCTATCTCTAATGCATAACCCAAAAATGATAGTGGCAAATCGGTAAGAGACATCATAGAACGCACCAAATCTAATGAATACAGTTATGAAGTTCGGACACACGATTACGCTATGGTGTTCCAGGTGGCGTGAGTTGTGAAACAATTCCACATTGTATTAAATGAAGGCCAAACTCGTAACTCAAATATTCACCCCTGTGATCAGATCGCAGAAACTTTATTTTCTTATTACGATGATTCTCCACTTCACTCTAAAATTCTTTGAATTTTTCAAATGTTTCAGACTTGTGTTTCATCAAGTAGATATACCAATACCTACTCAAATCATTTGTGAAGGTTACAAAATAACGATACCCGCCGCGTGCCTCAACACTCATTGGACCGCATACATCGGTATTTATTATTTCCAATAAGTCATAAGCTCGCTCTATTGTTCCGGAGAATGGAGTTTTAGTCATATTACCCATGAGGCATGGTTCGCAAGTATCAAATGATTCATAATCATGTGATTCCAAAAGTCCATCCGCATGGAGTTTCTTCATGCGCTTTACATCAATATGACCTAAACGGTAGTGCCACAAGTATGTTGCACTATCATTATTAACTTTGCATATTTTTGGCATCAATATTATGAATATGTGTATCACTGATCGAGATTCAACAAGAATAGACCATTCATCAAAGGTGCATGACCATAAAAGATATACTCATATAAATAGAACAACCATTATTATCTGACTTAAATGAATAACCATCTTGCAATAAACAAGATCCGGATATAATGTTCATTCTCAACGCTGGTAACAAACAACAATTATTGAGGTCTAAAACTAATCCCGAAGGTAGATGTAGAGGTAGCGTGCCGACGACGATCACATCAACCTTGGAACCATTCCTGACGCACAACGTCACCTCGTCCTTAGCTAGTCTTCATTTATTCCGCAGCTCCTATTTTGAGTTAAAAATATGAGCAATCGAACCAGTATCAAATAGCCAGGCGCTACTATGAGCACTAGTAAGGAACACATCAATAACATGTATATAAAATATACATTTGTTCACTTTGTCATCCATCTTATCTGCCAAATATTTAGGACAGTTCTGCTTCGAGTGAACGTTACCCTTGCAGTAGAAGCACTCAGTCTCGGGCTTGGGTCCAGCTTTGGGCTTGTTCACGGGAGCGGCAACTTCCTTGTTGTTCTTCTTGAAGTTCCCTTTCTTTCCCTCGACCTTTTTATTGAAACTGGTGGTTTTATTAACCATCAACAATTGATGCTCTTTCCTGATTTTTACCTCCGCCGATTTCAGCATCGCGAAGAGCTCAGAAATTGTTTTAGTCATTCCCTGCATATTATAGTTCAGCATGAATCCTTTATAGCTTGGTGGAAGTGATTGAAGAAATCTATCAATTACACACTCATCTGGGAGCTCAATTCCCAGCTGAGTCAAGTGGTTGTGGTACCCAGACATTCTGAATATGTGTTCACTTACAGAACTATTCTCCATTTTACAGCTAAAGAACTTGTTGGAGACTTCATATCTCTCAATCCGGGCATTAGCTTGAAATATCAATTTCAGCTCTTGGAACATCTCATATGCTCCATGGTGCTCAAAACGCTTTTGGACCCCCGGTTCTAAGCCGTAAAGCATGGCACATGGAACTATCGAGTAGCCATCAGTCCGCGTTTGCCAAGCGTTCACAACGTCTAGACTAGCAGGAGCGGGTGGGTCACCTAGCGGTACATCAAGGACATAATTCTTCTGCGCAATAATGAGGATAATCCTCAAGTTACGGACCGAGTCTGTGTAGTTGCTACCATCATCTTTCAACTTAGCTTTCTCTAGGAACGCATTAAAATTCAAGGGAACAGTGGCACGGACCATTTATCTACAACATAGATATGAAAAAACTATTAAGACAAAGTTCATGATAAATTTAGTTCAAATAATCAAATTACTAATGAACTCCCACTTAAATCATCATCCCTCAAGTTGTCTAACTGATACATGATCCAAATCAACTTAACCATGTCCGATCATCACGTGAGATGGAGTAGTCTTCAATGGTGAACATCTTCATGTTGATCATATCTACTATATGACTCATGTTCGACCTTTCGGTCTCCAGTGTTCCAAGACCATGTTTGTACATGCTAGGCTCGTCAGGTTTAACCCAAGTATTCTGCTTGTGCAAAACTGGCTTACACCCGTTGTATGTGAACGTAGAGTCTATCATGCCCGGTCATCATGAGGTGCTTTGAAAGGATGAACTTTAGCAATGGTGCATACTCGGGGAGAACACTTTTATCTTAAAATTAAGTGAAGGGATCATCTTATAATGCTACCTCGTTCTAAGAAAAATAAGATGCATAAAGGATAAACATCACATGCAATCAAAATATGTGACATGATATGGACATCATCATCATCATGTTCTTTTGATCTCCATCTCCAAAGCAACGTCATGATCTTTATCATCACTGGCGTGACACCTTGAACTCCATGGTTGTGTCGGGGTCATCTCGCCAACTATTTCTTCTACAACTATTGCTAATGTACAACGATAAAGTAAAGCAATTACATGGCATTGAATGGTTGATACACAGGTCATACAATAATTAAAAGACAACCCTAAGGCTCCTGCATGTTGTCGATATTACAAAACATGATCATCTCATACAACATCGTATATCATATCACGTCTTAACCATATCACATCACAACATACCATAAAACAAGTTAGACGTCTTCTACTTTGTTGTTGCAAGTTTTACGTGGCTGCTATGGGTAACTAGCAAGAACCATTCTTACCTATGCAAAACCACAACAGTGATTATCAAGTTTGTTGTTTTAACCTTCTGCAAGGATCAGCCGTAGTCAAATTCGATTCAACTAAAGTGAGATAAACAGACACCCGCTAGCCACCTTATTCAAAACAAGTTGCATCAGTCGGTGGAACCGTTCTCATGTACGTGGACACTAAGGTTGGTCTGGGTCATTTCATCCCATAATACCGCCGAATTAAAATAAGATGTTGGTGGTAAGCAGTATGAACATCACCGCCCACAACTCCTTTGTGTTCTACCCATGCATATCATCTATGCATAGACCAGGCTCATGATGCCACTATTGGGGAATGTAGCATGGAAAACAAAAAAAATCTATGCACACGCAAGATCTATCCATGGAGATGCATAGCTACGAGAGGGGGAGATCATCTTCATACCCTTGAAGATGGCTAAGCGGAAGCATTTATCAACATAGTTGATGTAGTCGTACACCTTCACGATCCGTCCCGATCAAGTACCGAATGTAGGGCACCTCCGCGTTCAGCACAAGTTCAGCTCGATGACATCCTCGCCTTGTTGATCCAACAAGAGGGGCAAAGTAGTAGATGAGTTCCGGCAGCACGATGGCGTGGTGACGGTGGTGGTGAAGAACAATCTCCGCAGGGCTTCGCCAAGCACAGCAGAAACTAGACGGAGGATAAACTAGAGGGGACGGGGTTTCTGGAACATGGCTTGGTGAATCTTGATCTATTTCGGGTGCTAGCCCTACCCGGCCCTCTATTTATATGTTGAGCCCTGGGTCGTTTCTTGGAGAAAGATACTCCTCAAAGTTGGTTTGGTTTATCACGCAAGGCAAGAGCACTTCTCAGACTCCAGGACCAGTTGTCACGGTCCTCGGTGTCCCTGGCATCTGCCCCCTGGGCTCCGCAAAACTCCTTTTGCACCTTCGTAAAGCCTCGTGGGCTTTACCCCTTGGCCCAAATAGAGTGTTCTCGTACCCGAACATTTCGGGAAACATCCGAAACCCCTTCCGGAGACCAAACACTATTATCCCATATATCAATCTTTACCTTCGGACTATTCTGGAGCTCCTTGTCATGTCCGTGATCTCATCCATGACTCTGAACAACATTTCACCAACATAACTCATATAATACTATATTGTCAACGAACATTAAGAGTGCGGGCCCTATGGGTGCAAGAATGATGTAGACATGACCGAGGTGCTTCTCTGGTCAATAACCAATAGCAGGATCTGGATGCCCATATTGGTTCCTACATATTCTATGAAGATCTTTATCAGTCGAACCTTTATGACAACATACATAGTTCCTTTTGTCTGTTGGTATGTTACTTGCCCGAGATTCGATCGTCGGTATCTTCATACCTATTTCAATCTTGTTACCGGCAAGTCTCTTTACTCGTTCCGTAATACATCATCCCGTAACTAAATCATTATTCACATTTCTTGCAAGCTTCTTGTGATGCTGAATAACTGAGAGGGCCCAGAGATACCTCTCCGTCACACGAATTGACAAATCCCAGTCTCGATACATGCCAACCCAACAAACACCTTCAGAAATACCTGTAGAGCACCTTTATGATCACCCAGTTACGTTGTGATGTTTGATGGCACACAAGGCATTCCTCCGGAGTCTGGTAGTTGCATGATCTCATGGTCGAAGAAACACGTATTTGACATTAAAAAAGCAGTAGCAATAAACTGAACGATCATATGCTCTGCTAACAATTGGGTCTTGTCCGTCACATCATTCTCCTAATGATGTGACCCCTTATCAAATGACAACTCATGTCTATGGTTAGGAAACCTTACCCATCTCTGATAAACGAGCTAGTCTAGTAGAGTCTCACTAGGGACACAATATTTGTTTATGTATCCACACATGTATTTAAGTTTTCTGTCAATACAATTCTAGCATGAATAATAAACCTTTATCATGAATAAGGAAATATAATAATAACAACTTTACTATTGCCTCTAGGGCATATTTCCAACAGTTAGGCTATACAAGGCTAGAGATAAGAGAGAGACCAATTGAAGATATGCACAGATATGTTACGTTGAATGCTCCAAAGAGGAGAATTGTCATGCCGTCGCATGGAGAACTGTCATACTACAAAAGAGAAATTTCCAAACATGTTTTCGAAATTTGGCATATTACATCAGAAAAAGCTGCCATTATGCTAATGAAAAGAAAAACTCATGAAGGTCGTTCCCTCATGTAGCGTCAAACAAGCAAATCAATGTGCTATGTCCACACGTTCTCTCCTAATGGTGATCGAACATGTCACAGGGCATTCGATGAGAAAACCCTTCTAAGGGAACGCCCGATTTTTATCATTTGTATAGAAATAACTCAATCATCAAGCCCCATCGTTTGAATTTTTCCTTTTTCCTTTTTATGTTTTACATATGCTGCTAATGAGGGATGCAAATATAGTTGCGCAGCGGTGACTGATGTGACTGTAGTTGGGGGTGGTCGATGGACACGCGTGTAACTGTAATTGCGTGTGCGGGGCTGCAGATGTGCAATTTTGCTAGGCCAGAGTGTGAGCAACTGTAATTTCGCGCGGGCAATGAATGTGCAATTGCGCTAGGCTTGCTAACCGCGGTATGCGGTGCGTGTGATAGGATGTGCATACAACTATAGTGGCACATAGCTGACAGACGTGCGTTTGCGCTAAGATAGAAGGCGTGTAACTATAGTTGTGCTAGGCCAATCACTGTGCAACAGTACTTGCGCGTGGCTGTAGTTGTGCAAGTTACTGGCAGAAAACTAAAAAATGTAAAATTGCACGAAGAAAAAACCCACACGAACCACTGGACGTAGATTGAATGATTTAAAAGTTGGTGATTTTTTTCAGCAAATACTCAAATGTCGTGTATCATTCCATTGATAGAAGAGTAGAAAAAATTTCAGGTGAGGTTACATCACGAGAGACGTACGTTTAAAGGTGTGATAATGATGCTTAGAGCAGAAGAAATGGTTTGTTGAACCCGACATAGTGAACAAACTCTCTTCGGATCAAGCTTTCGCCCCGTTTTATAAATAAAGCAACCACCATATCCAGACAACGAGTGTCTCAACAATAATAAAATTAGTCTGTCGGGGCATAAACCTAAACACGACCAAAAGAAAGAAGGAAAGAAAATGGGGGAAAAGGCCACCAAGTGGCCGAAAGCTCAAGTGTGCCGAGTCGAAGCCCGCTGATGTGCTTGAGTAGTCATCGCATCCATCATAAGGACAAGCCGATAGCGATAACACTGTGTAGAAAGCGGGTGGCAGTGTTGCAAGAATGCAAGGTTGGAAGACAAAGTAAGAGGTCCATCACATGAAAATCTGCTCAATAACCATCTTGTTATGCGTCGTCCACAGAGTTCAAGTCAGCACCATGAAGACAAGCTGGAAAAGGCGTCTCCTCCTTTCAGTTTTGTTGGCACGGGTTTGGAGGAACCCATCGAGGTCCAAGGCTTCCCAATCGGCTCCCAGAGCCTCAGAGAATAAGATACGAGTACAAGTCTCTGGAACCCCACAAAGGGGCACACTCCATCTCCGGAATCATGCCACTAGGTCACCTCTTTCCGAGATGGGGCAGTCTCGCACTAGCAGACAAACAAATATTTTGATCTTGAGAGGACAGTCTACGACATAAGGCATGGTAGGCGAAGCCAACCGAGAAAACCACTCAGGAGGGCAGTTGCCACGACATGGTGTCTGGTTAGTCCGTGAGCACCGGAGGGAGGGTAGCCAATAAGTTGGCCCACTCCTTCGCCTCCACATGGTCAAATGACCTTAGGAACAATACGTTCCACTGACCATCTTGAGTCGCCGTGGAAACCAAAGTCAACGGATTTGAGAAAATAGCAAACATGTCTGGGAACTTTGTACACAATGTAGACCCCTCCCACCCAGCCAAGATAGGGCCCCCTCTCCATTACCAATGGAAAGGGTAAGCCCAAGCAAGATCTCATGCTTGATCCGTTGGATGGATCACCATAACTGAGACCCCTCTCGATGCTCATAAGCAAGTAGGGGTCGGCCATGTAGGCACTTAGCTCGAAAAAGCTGAAGCCAAAGCCCCCTTCCCATGAAGGATCCGCTAGACCCACCTAAGCAGGATGGGGCCATTCTTGCAATAGGACGTAAGCATGCAAATACCTTCCAGGTACTTAGGTAGGCAGATATCAACCCACTCCACCATACAATATTTCTATTGGCCATCCGGCGTCTACCAGAAGAAGCGGGAAAATTTTCTATCAAAGGAGCTATGACCCTCCCTGTGGCAGTATATATAACCCCATCATATACATGGGGAGGAGTTGATAAGCACGGTCTTACTCCCTTTAGACATAATATGCCTGCACCAAGACTCTGAGACGCGGCCCGTCCCATAAGTGGGCCGAACTCACTCAGGGGTATCCACGAATCCGACAGTGGCATCCCTAAGTAAGTAATGTGAAAGGAGGACAACATGTAGTTTAGGATGTCCGCAATCCGCTGCCACTCATCATCCAAGTACCCTAAAACTATAACTTTGCTCTTGTCAAAGTTAATCTCCATACCGGACATGGCCTCGAAGCATAGAAGGAGGAACTTGAGATTAATAATATCAAGATTCGAACCTTCCCCCATGATAATGGTATCATCCGCATGTTGTAGATGCGTGACGCTCCCACCAGGTATGAATTGCCCAATCACACTAGTGATATGACCGACCATCCTAGCTTTATACAGAATAGCGGCAACAAGGTTAAAGGGGAGGGCAGAAATAAGATCTCCCTACCTCAGCACTTGGGAAGACCTAGAAAAGGGACCTACATCCCATTAATATTAACGGCGGTGCTGTCGCACCGAACCAACCGCATGATCCACGAACACCACCAATCATCAAACCCTCGTCACTCAAGAGCTAAGCGAAGAAAAGACCAATCGAGGCAATCGTAGGCCTTCACAAAATCTAGGTTAAGAAAAACGCCATTATGAAGGCGTGTTCTAACCTGATGCACTATCTCTTGAAGCGCCAAAATTATGTCATGAATATGATGACCCTCCAGGAAAGCAGATTGGAACGGGTGAGAAACACGCTCCACCACCGGGGCAAAGCGTGATGCAAGTACCTTTGAGAAAATCCACTACAACACGTTAATAACCATAACTGGCTGAAAGGGTTGAATGTCCGTCACCCCGACTATTTTGAGGATCAGGGTAATGGCACCAAAGCTGAGCCAAGACATGTCAAGAGTCCGAGACTCCCAGTATAGAATTCCTGAAACATAGGCATGACCAACGGCTACAGCAACGGCTAGAACTTTTAAAAGAAGGCCACCGGTAAGCCATCGGGAATGGTGCCAAACTAGCCTTCATCCCAACCCCACCTCCTCTGGCAAGAATGGCATAGTGAGGTTGCCATTATCACTCGTACATACTTTGGCCTCTACTAGCCAACAATTCTCTCCCAAAGAAACTCCTTATAGGAGTAAATGTGGACCACGGTCTCCCCAGACTGCTCGAGGACGACGTCCCCGTCCCACAAACACGGATAGAACACTTTTGCCGCCGCCCTTTCGCGCGTGCCAGAAGAGCTCCTCACCCTTGAAGTTCTCCATAAGGGAGGCTTTCAAGGGCGTAGCGCTAAAGCCACTTCGACAAGCACATCCAACGACTTAATCCGATCGAGAAGGGCTCCCTTACGAGCCCGAAGCTCGGCGCCAAATTAGCTCTCGATCCTCGCATAAACTACCTAATCAATGTGGCATAGTGACGCCAAACATCAGCGGCGGAGAAAACCCTGGGGGGTGTCGACCGCCGCCTCCCACTCAAGTCACACAACTTCCACAAAAGCCTGGCTGATGAAGCCAGGAGGTGACAAAGTGGAACCACGTCCTCCTAGATAGCTTGCACCAGGCGGGAGGCTGGGCCGAGAGCCGTCGACGATACAACCGGATACAACTGTTGCGGTGCTTTGAGAGCTGTCATACCGTGAGCACGATAATCGAGGATAGGCCTCAGCGGGGAGGGGAAGGAGAGTTGATGGAAAGCAATCCCGTTATAGAATAGCTTTAGTTAGGTTTCTTTTTAGGTGACCCATTGCTATGTTTGATTCTACGCTCCTTGTCATTATGTTCCAAACAAGAAACAGTTAACAACCAATAACGCAATACCTCCAAGGAGAGCACCATCGTTAAACAATAGTAGGTATGCGGTCCCGTGCCCACTTGAAGCGCGGGCGCTGCACCGTGCCATTTGCTGAAGTTGCTGAAAATCGCTTGGCGGTCACATGACTCGCTCGTGGTCGTGGCAAAACAGCATGTCTCCACGCACGAGATTCGATCTTTCAGTGTTGTGTCGCGCGTGCGAGGCTAATCTAAGTAAGCTCCATCAAGATCCACCCAGAGTTAGCGGGCATCACATGCGAGTATTTATGGCCTTGGTCGGCATTCTATAAGGTTTTGATCTATCGATCCATCTCCTGTTCGCATCACCTAACCCCTGGTCAAGCCTTGGACGAATACATAAACCTGGTGCCTCAGACTGCTGCTGCTGATGATAGGTTTTTGTATCCGAAGTACGGTGTCCGAATCATCTGCCGGTTCGGAAGACAAGTCACGCGGGGACAAGATCGTTATTGATTTATTTCTTTCACGAGTGCAATACCACCTGCGTAGTACGTGGATCCAACAACAACGAAGATGGATGGCATGCACCATTACTTTGCATGATGCCTCCGTAGGCGCACGTATGCCCCACGGGCACGAGAGGCGCGTGCATGGACGGATGGACCGGTCTCAAAGTTATTCTCTCGTATGGCTCCGGCCGGGGCTCTCGAGATGCGCACCAACTGCGACAGTGCGACGGTCCAGCTTTGCTGGTAAATTCAGGAGGGGGCGGCAAAAGGAACAGGGGCATATTGCCGTGCACGCCACATTGCCGTGCTGATCGGAGAGAGCGTTGAGCACGGCGAAAGCGAGCCGATGCGTCGAGCCAAGTTGCTGATCGACGGGTCGATTTAACATCCCCCGGGCGGGTGAGGGAATAATCGCACGCCCCCAACTGTAATTAATTGCGTTTCACCTCCTCGGTGGTGGCTCTCCCGCGGTGGCAGCGCAGTGACACTGGGGGTGCTGGAGTAGTTTAGCCGGGCCGGCCATGCCCGGCCAAAGACGCGCCAGTAAAAAGTGTAGAACGCAGCAGGGCGAGATGGGATCGCGCGCCGGCCGAGACTAGTCGTCGTCACGCCTTCGTCCCGGTCTTGGACGCATCGTCCCCGCCACGCCACGGCAGAAGCAAGCAGGCAGCTGGTGTTGCTGTGGTGCCTGTGGGTCTCCGGGCGAGCAGGCTAGGCTAAGCAGCGGCTGATCCGGCAGAGCGAATGTACGTATGCGGATTGCATCGGGGTTGTGTCCAAAGCGCGACGTACGGCGCGGGTCATGCATGTCGCCGGCCCGGTCAAACGAGTACGTGTTTGTTTGATCGCCATGGGCGTTGCAGCTTGACGCGTGAGCTCCGATATAAAATGGTTTTGGGCCATCGCTCATCGGGGACCGACTTTTGTGGACCACGAAAACCTCGAAAATTGGGGTAATTTTGGTGAAAACATGGAAGGACATCAGCATCATCTCCATTTCTCCACCACCGGTTCAGGCCTTCACGGCCTATTTGGTAACCATTCGGGCAGACGAATGAGAGTTGCCACAAGGGTGTTTGTTGAGGAATTAGGATGAGAAGTGGAGTTTTACTCTCATTCCTTTTTTGATATATGATAAAAATTAGCGTGCCATAAAACTTTGATCACGATTAACATGGTACCCTAAGAAGACATGAGTGGGAATTGGGAATTGTCTTCCTCAACTTTCATTCAACTTCCTATTTAATCTCCCGTTTCCTGTAATCGAACTTACAGTGGACTTTTAATATCCTCACCCATCAACTCCCATTCCCCATCTCTAATCCCCCGAACCAAACACGCTGTCAGGGTCGGGCCCATGGGTCAGCCGGTTCACCGCGGACAAAATAACCGAAATGTGTAGGCTAATTTCAAAAATAATTTACCTTCAAGTAAACTTTCAAAGTGGTACACACAATCTATCAATAAATCACAAAATATAGTCAAGTCGAGTTGATATGCACGGTGTAATGTGGGTTGTGTGTGTGTGTGCGCGCGCGCGCGTGCATATGTTTGGACTCCCTGTTGAGCAAGTGTTTCGACATATGTTTGGATTAGAGCCAATTATTGTGCGTGTCCAGGCAGACTTGGCTTTCTTAGTTACTCTTTCTACTACTTTTTCCGGTCATCGGCTTTTTATTAGACACCTTTTGCAAATTAATGACTTTTTTTTCTAAAAAATACACGATGAACATTATTCAAATACAAGTTTTCTTAAATAATCATTAACCATGTTTTACAAACACACTGCATTTTTCTAAATACATGGTGTACATTTGAAAAAGATATGTTGAACATGTTTTAAGAAACACGATATACATTTTTTGCAAACACATGATGAATGTTTTTCAAATGCATTTAAAAACATATTTTTCAATATTCAAATATTTCAATAATGTTTTGAAGAGGATATTCTGAATTTAAATTTAAATTACATATATAAAAGAAAAATGATCTTATTGGGCTGTGACTGTGGCAGGCCCAGTTAGCACTTTGTGAGCCTTTGCCCGCCTATACCTACCATAGACCTGCTCAGTTTCACAGTTTTCAGCATGCTCCTTCATCTTCGAAGGGCGCGAGACGAACTTTGAGGCGCACAGTCTCGCCATACACATTTTGGGACTTTCTCCGGGACGCCATCTCTGGCTACCTAATCCCCTGGATTTATCTTGTATTCCTATGTATATATTGATCAATAAATGAGAGTGTGTTTGGACTAAAAAAAAAAACGCCTGCTCGGTATCTCTCTAGCTCGCCAGTTCTGTACTAGCTTTAGATGTGCAAGTCTATATCAATACTTCAGCCGAGTACCATGGAAGTTCAGACCCAATTGATCATGCAACTCGCTGCTCCATTTTTCTGTTTGCCCAACAATACAACAAATATCCAGGAGCCCATCTTTATTGTTTTTGTTACGTAGCATCATTGCACAATTTGGTAACAACTCGCTTGTCTACAATCCGACTCCCGGAATGTATCCAGCGAACCCGGTGCACCCAATAATGATTTTCACATAGTTAATATTTTAAGAAAAATACTAAAAAACATAAAAAGATACAAATATATGTACCATTCCATGAGAACCCAAAACCAAATATAGTTTTTTTTAAACAAGGCAAAAGACTTGCCATTTTCATTGATTAAGAAGAATGTTTAGACATAAGCCGCGAGGTGGCAAAAAGAAAAAGCTCCATTCTCGCGACATAACAATACTAAGCTGTTTGGCTCCCGCCAAAGACCAGAGATAGGCCTCCTCTTTGATTTTTGCGATAACAATGGAGGTCGGGGCAGAGACATTTTGAAAAAGGGATAATTGGTTTTATGCCCCTAGTTGTGTCCCACTCGGCAAGATTGCCCCTAATTTCCAAAAGCCAGCGATTCTGTCCAACCCACTTTGGTTGTCTTGTGCTTTTGCCCTTTGACCGTTTGACCGTCACTTTGAAAACTTCTTGAAAACTTCATAACTAATTCATACTAAATCAGAAAAATGCAAATAAGATACCAAAATGTTCGGAAAAACATCACTTGTATGTCAATCTCACTTGCATTCATGACAAAAGTGTTGGCAAGTGCCCATCCGAGTTTTAGCTCTTATCACACCACCATGAACAGTAAAATCTTAAAAGTTCAAAAAGTCCAAAAAATTTGGTGTTAGAGAATGACAAATGTTTTTAGTGCTTGCCAAGTTTCATCACAGAATGACATTTGTGGAAGTCATGGCAAAAAAAAAATTGCCATGACTTCCACAAATGGCATTCCCTGATGAAACTTGGCAAGCACTTAAAAACATTTGTCATTCTTTGGCACCAATTTTTTGGGGGTTTTTTTTGAACTTTTTAATATTTTACTGTTCATGGTGGTGTGATAAGAGCTAAAACTCATATGGGCACTTACCAACACTTTTGTCATGAATGCAAGTGAAATTGACATACAGGTGATGTTTTTTCGAACATTTTGATATCTTATTTGCATTTTTCTAATTTAGTGTAAATTAGTTATGAAGTTTTCAAAGTGACGGTCAAACGGTCAAAGGGCAAAAGCACAAGACGACCAAAGTGGGTTGGACAGAACCACTGACTTTTGGAAAGTAGGGGCAATCTTATCGAGTGGGACACAACTAGGGGCATAAAACCAATTATCCCTTTGAAAAATTCTTGCATTGCGCTCCTTCCAAATTTCCCACGAGACAAGCATCATCAAGGAGGCGATCGCCTTCCTGCAGCCACCTCCAACACTAACCGCCTTGAGCCACCAATCTCTAACTGAGTCTTCATGACGCCAAATCATTGGTGAGGAGTCAAGGATGCCAAGCCAAGTGCAAACTTCGGTCCAAATCCGGACAGTGAACCTACATTAGAATAGAAGGTGAGCAGCAGATTCTTGCACTTGCTTGCAGAGAGGGCACAAATTGCAGCTTGGCCAGCCTCGCCGCAGTAAATGATCGGTTGTCCAAACAAGATTTTGGAAGATCAACCAAGCAAAGAATTTGCACTTCGGTGGATCCCACATCTTCCAGATTGTAGCATTCATTGGACAAAAGGAGAGACCGACAAATTGCGCCATGTAAGCCGAGGAGACGGAGTACTCGCCATTGTTTGTGAACTTCCAAGTAATGGTGTCTTGGCTTCCCTGGTTGAGGGTTACATCAGCAAGCATCCCCCACAGGGTTGCAATTCCTGAATATGGGCCAAGGTTAGCCCCTGCCGAGTTTCAATATGGCGGATCCAAAGGTTATTGTCAAGAGCTTTCCTGGCCAGGCATGTTTTATTTTTTGACAACTCAAAAACCTTTGGTGCAATGTCTTTAGGCTGGAGGTCGTCCAGCCATGGAGCTTCGCAGAACTTAGCCTTGTTTCCATCTCCGATGCACACACTTGTAGCAGCGGCGAAGAGATCTTTGTCGTTGCTAGTACAAGGCATTCCTGAGCCAGACCAAGTCTTAGGTGGATCATCCCATTCGTGCGAGAGCCAATGCAAACGTAGCGCATTCGCAAACTTCTGGAGGTTGAGCACTCCTAGTCCACCATAAATCTTGGGCTTGCAGACGAGGTCCCAATTAACCTTGCACTTTCCGTCGGTCACCTTATCACAACCCGCCCAAAGGTAGGCACGCCGGAGGCTATCGATCTTATTCATCATTTCAACCAGAAGGTCAAGGAGCGTTCGGTGGTAAATGGCCATGGCAGTGAGCACAGCCTTGACCTAAACAATGCGCCCCGGTGTAGCGAGATGCATAGCCGACCAAGGTGGAAGCTTTCCAGCCACCTTGTCCTCCAAATACTGAAAGTGGATGCGCTTTAGTCTTGTGACCAACAGAGGAAGACCAGGATATCGCATGGGGAAGGTAGTCCGGACCGCCGGGAAGGCCTGCAAAATGTCGTCAAGGTCGATGTTGCCACAACAAATGGGCGCCACAAGGCTTTGGGCGCAGTTGGTGACCAAGCCGGTAACCGCCCCAAAGGAGCTCAGAGTCAAAGCCAAGAAGTGGATATCTTCCTTGATCGGCGCAACAAAGATAGCAGCAGCATCCGCATACAAGGATGCACGGATGGGCCGACCACGAAGAGGATGCAGCAGGCCTTAATCGGTAGCCTTGGCAAGGATGTGATGGAGTGGGTCAATAGCGAGGACAAAAAGCAGAGGGGAGAGAGGGTCCCCTTGCTGAAGACCACATGCATGCTTAATTGGATCACAAGCAACGCCATTTAGCAAAACTCTAGATGAGGCCGTGGATAGGAGGGAGGAGACCCAATCTCAAGACTGGCTCGGAAACTGGTGGTGACAAAGTAAATCCATTAAATAATCCCATCTCAAAGAGTCGAAAGCTTTCTTGATGTCAAGCTTGAATAGCAAGGATGGAGCTTTATTGTGGTGCAGCCGACGAGCCAAGTTGCGGACGTACATGAAGTTATCATGGATATTCCTTTTCTTGATGAAAGCACTTTGAGTATTGGAAACGAGGTTGGGCATGTGAACAGCAAGGCGAGTGGCCATCATCTTAACTATGACCTTTGCCACAATGTGAATAAGACTTATGGGCCTGAAGTCAAAGATGTCCTCCGGCCCACCTTTTTTGGGAATGAGAGCAATGTTGGCAGGGTTGAGCCAATGAAGGTTGGAAACGCAGAGGGCGGAAAACTTGTTGATCACTTGCATAAATTCAGGTTTTACAATATCCCAACATTCCTTGAAGAAAGCAACAGTGAAGCCATCCGGACCAGGGGCCTTGTCGCTAGGGAGATCATAGATTGCACCACGAACTTCCTCCTCTGTGAACGGGGCATCTAAATCCGAGATGTCACAAGTTGAAGGGGGGATGCAAGACCAATTGAAGTCCTTACAGCGCGGGGGGGGGGGGCTTTACCAATGG
This sequence comes from Triticum aestivum, assembly GCF_018294505.1. Classification (NCBI taxonomy): domain Eukaryota; kingdom Viridiplantae; phylum Streptophyta; class Magnoliopsida; order Poales; family Poaceae; genus Triticum; species Triticum aestivum. The sequence goes on from NC_057807.1 coordinate 428,410,680, forward strand.
CTCTAGCAAAGTGAGATTGCACAATATCTTTCTTGCCATCGTGATTTGTGACCCATCCTGTGTTATGCTTGAGGCGGTGGATAAAATTCTTTCTTCTCTGATGATTGATCCGGAGGTGAAAGAAGCCAGCGCTAGCATCTCCCTCTTTGAGTAAGGTTATTCGTGAAGATTGTCTCTTTTGGGCCCTTTCTAGAACAGCCAAGTCCACGACCTTTCTTTTAAGCTCTTTTCTAAGGTCACGCTCACCAGAGCTAAGGGGCCTCTCCTGTTGTGCCATGTCCAGCCGAAGGATGATCTCAAGGGCCATATGGATTTGAACTTTGTGATTAGAGAAGATACATCGGCTCCATGTCCGAAGGCGCTGACTTGTGTTTTTAAGTTTGTGGAACAACACATGATAGGGCTCGGTATGGTTCACCCTTTCATTTGAAGCATCTTGCACTATCTTCTTGAAGTTGGGCATTTTGATCAAGAAATTTTCAAATCTGAATGTTTTGGGTCTCATTGGTCCCTTGTCACTAGCGAGAAGAAGTTGGCAATGGTCAGAGAGTGAGGACGAAAGCGCATGAAGGATGTGCGAGCCAAATTCCACATCCCAGTCTTGATTGCAGAAAAAACTATCCAATTTGCTCATTGTCGGATTTGCCTGCTCATTCGTCCACGTGAACCTTCTGTTCTAAAGGTGTATCTCCTTTAGCTCACATGAATTGAGGGTGTTTCAGAAGCGCACCAATCGGTTGCGATCAACATTTGTGCGGTTCTTGTCACGGGCACGATAGACTTGGTTGAAATCTCCAGTCATGAGCCATCTCGTACCTTGCTGAGGCTTTTGGCTCAGAAGCTCCTAGAATAAAGCGTCTTTAAGATTGCTTCTTGTAGGCCCATAAATAGAGGTGAGTTTGAAGGAGGTGGTACTATTGACTAGGGTGATCATAGCAGAGATAAATAAGGTTCCAAAGGAGATGCATTCAACTTTGATGGAATCAGCATTCCAAAGCAGGAGGATACCACCTTTGGTGCCATTGGCAGGGCGCTGAGCAAAGCTTTTTAATCTTTGTCCACCAAGAAAGGAAGCCACAAATGGATCAATAGCAGCTAATTTTGTTTCCTGTAGACAAACAATGTTGCAAGGTATCGCGACAACTATCTCATGAATAGCAGAGCGACGATCTGGGCAATTGAGACCGCAGACTTTCCAATTAGTATGCAAATGTCGTTTTCATTCATGGCAAACAATGGCTACATCAGTGCTAGCAGGGAGCACACGCAGGGGCCTTGACAAGGCAACATCATCAGAAAGTTGCAAGCAACAACTACAAATAGACAGAAGCAACACAAACAGGCCTAACACAGGCATGAGAATCATAAAGCATGGGCAGCTAATCATCAAAAACTAGGCTACATCATCTACAGCTGAGCAGCATCATCAGGCAGATGCAGGGGCATCACTGCCGGCTTAGTCTTGGAGTTCCAGTCCAGCATCACCACCATGGTCCACAAGTGCATCTTCAACAGTCCTTGTCAGGTCACAGTCGAGTCTGGAGAGTGCGCGAAGTGCAGCAACAGCAATGTCCGGCAACTGACCATGGAACAGGGCCGCGTATTGGTCGATAGCATTCTCGGTGATCGTCTCACCCTGTTCGACAATCCCCAACCTGTGACAGAGCAGCCGCTCCGCCAGTTGGGCGATGGGCATGGTACGGTTCTTTGCTTGAAGTCTTGAGCTGCAGCGGCCGACAGAGAAGCTGGTGATGCCCGCAAGCGTCTTCCTCCTTGCAGTGGGTTGCCTCGGGGGGGGGGGCGCAGTGGAGCTTGGTGTTGGCAGCAGTGTCGGTAGCCATGGTACGAAGATGGGGGTGCACTGACTGTCATTAGGCAAGCTGGGAGTGGTGATGACCTCTGTAGAACTTGGCGTGTGATAACCCACAAGTATAGGGGATCACAACAGTTTTCGAGGGTAGAGTATTCAACCCAAATTTATTGATTCGACACAAGGGGAGCCAAATAATATTCTCAAGTATTAGGAGTTGAGTTGTCAATTCAACCACACCTGGATAACTTAGTATCTGCAACAAAGTATTTAGTAGGAAAGTAGTATGGAATTAACGGTAGCAGTTTTGTAGTAATTGTAACAGTAGCAACGGTAAAGTAAATAAGCAAAGAGCAATATGTGAAAATCTCGTAGGCATTGGATCAGTGATGGATAATTATGTCGGATGTGATTCCTCATGTAGAAGTTATAACATAGGGTGACACAGAACTAGCTCCAGTTCATCAATGTAATGTAGGCATGTATTTCGAATATAGTCATACGTGCTTATGGAAAAGAACTTGCATGGCATCTTTTGTCCTACCCTCCCGTGGCAGCGGGGTCCTAATGGAAACTAAGGGATATTAAGGCCTCCTTTTAATAGAGTACGGGACCAAAGCATTAACACATATTGAATACATGAACTCCTCAAACTACGGTCATCACCGAGAAGTATCCTGATTATTGTCACTTCGGGGTTGTCGGATCATAGCACATAATAGGTGACTATAGACTTGCAAGATAGGATCAAGAACTCACATATATTCATGAAAACATAATAGGTTCAGATCTGAAATCATGACACTCGGGCCCTGGTGACAAGCATTAAGCATAGCAAAGTCATAGCAACATCAATCTCAGAACATAGTGGATACTAGGGATCAAACCCTAACAAAACTAACTTGATTACATGGTCATCCAACCCATCACCGTCCAGCAAGCCTATGATGAAATTACTCACGCACGGCGATGAGCATCATGAAATTGGTGATGGAGGAGGGTTGATGATTACGACGGCGACGAATCCCCCTCTCCGGAGCCCCGAACGGACTCCAGATCAGCCCTCCGGAGAGAGATTAGGGCTTGGCGGCGGCTCCGTATCGTAAAACGCGATGTTGAAACTTTCTCTCTTATATTTTTCTCCGCGAAAGCAAATATATGGAGTTGGAGTTGAGGTCGGTGGACATCCATGGGGCCCACGAGGTAGGGGGCGCGCCCAGTGGAGGGGGAGCGCCCCCCACCCTTGTGGACAGGGTGTGGGCCCCCTGACGCTATTTCTTTTGCCAGTATTTTTTATTAATTCTGAAAAGTTGCTCCGTGGATTTTCAGGTCATTCCGAGAACTTTTATTTCTGCACAAAAATAACACCATGGCAGTTCTGCTGAAAACAACGTTAGTCCGGGTTAGTTCCATTCAAATCATGCAAGTTAGAGTCCAAAACAAGGGCAAAAGTGTTTGAAAAAGTAGATACGACGGAGACGTATCAGGATGGCAATGACATCTGCAGTTGTAGGACTTGGTGTCGCGACGATCTCATCAGGCGAAGAGCTATGCCTGGCTATGATTTCTGCAGAAGAAGAAGGAAGCGCAGGTGTTGTAGGTTCGTTGTGATCTTCCTAGAGCTGACGACCTGACGCGGGCGGAGGTGGCGATCGAGGCGAAGTCACCCAGCTAGCGGAGGGGCATTCCTTGGCTCTCTGTATCCACCTAGGGGCTAGAGACATGGGGAGGATCTCGATGATGTCTTCAGAGGTGGTGCAAGGGGATGGTGGTGGCGAGCGAACAATCGCCTCATCTGTCTCCGTACTGGAACGCCCGACACCACTGCATTGTGAGAGGTCCCTTTGGTCACCCCGGTGGCAGTCTCCGCACGCGTCGTCCAACTGGTCCATGCGGCCCCTAGCCTGACCCATCCGGCCGCGGTCATCGTCACATCGGTGCCGACCGTTGTCGTCGCGGCGGCGACGCGGCGCCACCTCCAGCCTGTTGTGATGGCGGGCCTTAGCAGTAAACGGATGCACAGCCCCAGGCGTTGAAGATGACGACGGAGAGTTGGTGTAGCTCCGAGCCCGGTGTCCGATCTGATGACAACGGAGACAGGTAAATGGGTTCGTGCAGTCCGCCTTGCAGTGTCCCTTGAGCAGGCAACGGTGGCAAGTATGATCTTTGTGCTTGACAAAATTCTTCTTCCCCGGGGTGGAAAAAGTAGGCGCGGACCTGTGGCTCGACTGTTCATGGTTGGAGCGACCCTCCCTCCACCAGTAAGGTGGTCGTACGAGGCGCCACCCATCCTCTTCGATGTTGACAGCGGTAGAGCGTGGCCTCGGATTCACCGCAGCAGCAGACTTGAAGGTTGAAGCTGACGGAGATTTAAGGCACGACCGATGGGCACCTTAGACAAGGAGAGGAGGACTGCCTTCCATCCGAGCATCACTGGCAACAAACCGAACCTTGAGGGATGGCCCAGCCACATTAGGGGCGGCCGCGCAGGCCGCGGACGGCGGAGCGGCGACCCGGACGCGCAGATCCGGCTAGATCTCCTCCAGGTGCGAAAATAAAGATGCGACCAGGCTTGACCTCGCGAACAGTGGCAAGGGGAACCCCGGGGGGAACCGCGGGGAGGATGGAGAGGCGCTGCTCCGCGGAGGAGGGGCTAGTCGTCGGCTATGGTGGCCACGGGCGCCGGGGCGGCGCATCGCAGGAGCACTAGTACGGGGCGAGGCATATATTGTTGCCTAGCTACTCTCACTGATACCAAATATAGTTTTGAACTCTTGAAAGAAGAAAATATGGTGATGATGTCTATCACAGGCCAAATCAAAAGCTCAACTTAAATTAGGTTTCATAGTAGGAGTTTCGTTTTTATTGTCGCGGGTCAATTCTTTATTTTATCTTTTAGAAATAAATACCAGAGTATGTTAAACTTTTGCGTGAAAAGGTCAAATGTCATATATTTAGTAGAGCAAACTCTTACATTAACTACAAATACATCCAAATCCTCGGGGTGCCGAAGTTTTCTTCTTCCTGCGGACACCATTGGCGAGCCATGAGCAAGACTTGATGCAAAATTGCAGAAACCTAAAGCTTGTAGAAGCAACAACTGAGAAGTTATCAATGTAGACAAGACACGTTGATGGTCATGGTATGCGGAAAAATCGACGCCCCAGAGAAGAAAACACCGAAGAGGCACGGATACCGCCCCAGATCCCGTCAGACGGATTTCTGGAACATAAACACGACATGCTTCATGAAAAAAGATTGGTCGGCCTTTGCTGATCGAAATTGGAGCCTTTGGGCGGCATCACCAAGACAAACCTACACACAGAAAAACAATCCATATAAACATACCAGGGAATGCACCACCCTCCACATGCCACGCGGGCGACACCAGGAAGCATCGCCGGAACAACATCATCAAGTAGAAAAGCGTCACATATTCTGGTTCAAAAAACAAGTTTGTCTTTGAATACTTTCAAAATTTGTGAATTCAAAAAGTATTCATGGGTTTATAAGATCACACAGTCTTTGTAAATAATAATTAATTTTCCTAAACAAAAAGTTCAAATTTGAAAATTTACATGGGTTTTTAAAAAGATCATTATTCTTTATGAAATCAAGGATTTATATAAAAATTCAAAGATTTTAAGAAAATGTTCACAAATTTTACAAAACGTTCATGAGTTCAACAAATCTTTGTGAATTTTAAAAATTAAAAGGAATGTAGATTAAAAATCAAAATAAAAGAGGACAAAAACTAGGAAAACCACCGAAGAATCAACGAAGACCACCGCCGGAAAGTAAGTTCCTATAGAAAAACCATGGAGAGGAAAAATGCGCCAGAAACCTAGGTGAAAAGACTAAGAAAAATGAAAAAGATAAATAGATCGGCTCGCTCAGTGCTAGTAGTCGTTGTTAGGTGATCTATGGACCTGGATGTAATTTTTACTTCTGTTGTGCTACCTTGACAGTTGATGAATAGATCCGAAGTTTTCTCGCAAAAAACAAAAGACCCACCAAATGAACATTGGCCTAGATGGGCTGTTCCATATCACTGATTGAGTGTGTGATTCGTACCTATAGGGCACTATCCTTCGCTAAGAGCGATGTATAGAACATTCCATTAGATAGTGGCCACGTTAATTTGATCTTCCACTAGGCCATCCCTCCTCTTTTCTTGTACGTGCATGCATGCAAAATCAAGATGCCACTGCATGTATACCGTAAGTATGAACTGTGAAGTAAAAAAAATGTTCTGTTAGTTTTTGCTGCTCGTTTTGATATTTGTTTAGATCCAAAAAGACATCTCTTTAGTTTGTTAACTCGATTGATGATCCCTTTTAACATTTTTTTTTGGTCGTGACAAGGTCTCTCATGCTGAATATTTATTTATTCTAGTAGTTACGAAATTAAAGCCATTTTGTTACTAGGTTGCTTACCAGGTTATTTAATGTCGGTCTCTAACTCCCTATGCATGTATGATTTGTAATTAGCACTTCAATAGTTAGTAGTACTCCCTCCGTCTAGGTGTGTAAGTCATCTTACGTTGCGCACCCTGACCAAGGTGAAGGGGAAAACGAGAGAACTTAATGTGTTTTTGCTAATTAATAAAAATGCATGCAACGAACTAACCAATGCATGTCGTGTTTGGTAGTCTCAAATCATTTAAAGCATGCATGATCCACATCTCTTATTGGTTGATATGTCATGAAACAAGAAACGAGATGAGAGTTAATGTACCGCGCCTAAGTGTTTTGGGATTATTTGGTTTTCGTAAGATGACTTACACACCTAGACGGAGGGAGTAACTAGTTTGTGGATAATATCATAATAACATATACATTATTATCTAATAACCACAAATTATTATGGTGGTTAGGTGTAGTCATTTCCTGGTATGAGTTTTAAAAACCGTCGACCTAAAAGTTCCAAGTCTGGACCCAGGTCAAAACAAGTTAAAAAAAATCAGTTGGCTGCTAAATTAAGCCTACTACATATAAATACTACATTTGATGATTTTGGGAGCTTTTCGGGCTGAGCTTTCTGGCCAAAAACTGGAGGCCCGGCATGACTCGACCTTTGGGCTTGGGCTGTCGTACTAGGCTCTTCGTGTCTAGGTTTAATCATGGTAATTGCTAAGATGATTTATTTTTTATGCGGGGGAATTGCTAAGATGATACTAGCGACACTTTGTTTGGAGTGGTGCTGACGTACAATTTCATCGGAATAAAGCAACTATAAAAAGATTTTGAATCCTGGACAAGACGAATTTAGATTTGAAGACGAATCACTAATACGATTCATAGCTTTGTGAGATGAATAACTTTTTAAAATGTAAATTTAGCGATTAATGTAGATGATCTCGTCATGAACTCATGATATGTCAAATTTATGCGTGCATGCAACCTCTCCCTGTATGAAGGAGCCCCGTTGTGAGGGCACATCAATGGAAGCCAAAAGTGCATGCATGTAGATTGTCTCAAACGTGGTAGCCTGTAGCGTGACCGAGTGCACTGATGCGCGGCAGTCACGATAATAAGCAAATCTCAACCCAGAAAAAACAAAACATGGGCGGGTTCTTGTCATCCGCGGATCCCCCCCCCCCCCCCCCCCCCCCCCCTCCCTCAGCCGGCGTCAATTTTCTTTTAAAAACCAGCAGGCCTGTCGTTCCGGCCCGGTCCGGCGTAGCCGCGCCCGTCACGTGGAAACAAAACGTACCGCTCGGCCCCAGACCCCTCCCCTCCGAAGTCTCCGTCCACCGCAAGCCCCGCTCCGCCCGCCACGGCACGGACGGACGGACGGACGGGGACTCGCCGGACAAACGCGACCAGCGACAAACCACTCCAGCATAGTGGTACAGTGCCATCTGCTCCTCCCACCACGGCACCATCGCACCCCTGACCGTAATAATCAATCACCACAGGAGTCGGTGCAACCGAAACGTCACGAAGACGGCAGGTAGGTGACCCGGTCATCATCACAATCCCGACTTCCCGGTTCGGTAGATTATATCATGGCAGATGCGTGCCATGTGAGCTGCCACCGTAGCTACTAGCTAGCCAGCCATCGGGCGGAAGCAACCAGCCCATTTCGACGATCGCGAGAGTACATAGCCGGCAGCGGCGGGCACGAGGTGGAACATTCCGAGTTTCCAAGGCTCCAAGAAGAAGAAGAAGAAGCGCGGGCCGTTCTGCTGCGGATCCCGTGATGCAGGCGCCCTCCGGGAGAACGTGGTCGCCGATGGCGACGGAGGCCAACCCCTACGCCATGCCGGCGCCGGCGCATAAGAGTACGTGCGCGCCGCGCGGTGGCGGAGCTCACCGACCTAATAGTAAATTGTGAATTTGTTGCTGTCTATCTGGCCGCTGATGGAAACGAACTCTGTTGTTACGCTACGCTACGCAGGCACCAAGGAGACGGTGAAGAACGCGCTGTCGCTGTGGGGGCGGAAGGTCGGCGAGGCGAGCAGGAAGGCGGAGGACCTGTCGCGCAACACATGGCAGCACCGTGAGTGCTAACCTAATCACCGGAATGAATTTATTATGTTCTTGGATTAATACGTCTGACCGATGTGCAGTTCGGACGGCGCCTAGCATCACGGAGGCGGCCGTGGGGAGGATCGCGCAGGGGACCAAGGTGCTGGCGGAGGGCGGCCACGACAGGATCTTCCGGCAGGCCTTCAGCGCCCCGCCGGACGAGCAGCTCCGCAAGTCCTACGCCTGCTACCTCTCCACGTCCGCCGGCCCGGTCATGGGGGTCATGTACCTCTCCACCGCCCGGGTCGCCTTCTGCAGCGACACCCCGCTCTCCTACGAGGCCCACGCCGGCGACAACACGGAATGGAGCTACTACAAGGTACGCTCCAGTTCTTACTCTGGTTGCGACATAGTTTTGAGAGAAGCTTAATCGTGGATGAACTGAACGGTGGTGACGCAGGTGGCGATCCCTCTGCACCGGCTGAGGGCGGCGATCCCGTCGGCCAGCAAGCTCAAGCCGGCGGAGAAGTTCATCCAGCTCGTGTCGGTGGAGAACCACGAGTTCTGGCTGATGGGCTTCGTCAACTACAGCAGCGCCGTCGTGCACTTGCAAGAAGCCCTCAGCGGCTTCCACAATTTGCAAGCATGACCACCGCGACCAGCATCGCACACGCCTGCGGTCTGTGGTACTGGTGTTTTGGCCAATCGTCATGCGTGGGAGTGTTTCTGCAATTCCTACTGTTTTCATGTATTTTTTTGGTGGTGCAGAGGAGCCGAGTAATTGCAGCATGCTGTTTACTGAGAGCATTCACAGGATCGTGACAATATTATTATTTAGCGGGGAAGGTCGTGACAATATTGATGCGAGCAAAAGTTTGGAAATCATTGTATCCACATAATGTCCTTTGCAGACAAAAAATACTTGGGAATTAAAAGTTAAAAAAATTACATGGTTAGGAACTTCCCTCGCTGTGTCCACAATGGCAATTGGGGCCCCTCCCAAAGCAGCAGGATGCCCCCATGGGTGCCGTTGGGCGGACGTTGCGCAAACCTCCGCGGTCATAATCTCTGAGTTTTGTCTTTTGGCAACTGTGCACATTGAGGAGACCGACATAAACTTCAAGTTCACCACAACGTATGAGCAAATCTCTTCTGCAAGAAAAGATAACTTTTTGGCCGATCTCATCGCGCAAAAGCCTTTTGATGAGATGATATGGGTTGCTATGTGTAATTTCAAACAAATATACCATGCCCACTACAAAAGCAAGCGAAACATGGATAGGAGCCGGATAAACTATTTTCGGGCAGCCCTCCAAACTTGTGAATTGAAGGAGATTCATCTCCACACCCGTCACTTCACTTGCTGCAATGATCGTGCAAACCCCACCCTGTCCAAGCTTGACTCCATTTTCTGCAATGCCAAATGTGACATTCATTTCCACTCCCATGTGCTCTATTCACTTGTTCCCTCTCTGATCATTGTCCACTGATGCATGCCGATGGTAGTTTGCCCTCAGAGGCCTTGTACATTCAAGTTTGAAATTTTTTGGGCGTCCATCCTGGGCTTCAATTCTGTGGTGCTCAAAGCTTGGAATGAGCACACAACGCACACTAAGCCCGACCAAGTCTTGTTCCACAAGTTTAAGAAAAACGGTATGAAGATCTCAGAATGGAGTATAGGTCTATTTGCCAGATCCAAGATCCACCTTCATGCCACACTACTTGTCATCCTTCGCCTTGACCCAAGAGAATCGACATCTTTCAAATGACGAGCTTGAGCTCTACACATCTAAAAAAAGGATGGTCAGTTTGACCGTTATCTAGATGTCACATAAAAATGCAATGCGGCCACATTGCCAACTTGAAAGAAGGGGATGCTAATGCCAATTTTTCCACCTTTGCATAATGCTCCAAGAAGGAAGAATCACATACATCGACAAACAACAGTTAGGCCATTGAGCATGGCCGAAAGGAGAATATCTTCCATAATCACATTTGTAATGGCATGGGAAAAGACCAAGCAACATCTAAGGATTTCAATTGGGATGAGCTTAACTTGGACACTCATGATTTTGCATGACCTCGATACCCCTTCCTATGAGGAGGACGTAAAAGAAGCTATTAATCAAATGCCAAGTGATAAAGCTCCCGGTCCAGACAAGTTCACCTATGCCTTCTTCAAGAAGGGACGGGACACTAGCAAGGGAGGACTTAATGTGTGTAATTCAATGCTTTCACCATCTTCATGACGCCAATCTCCAATGACACAACTCCACCAATGTGGTACTCCTTCCGAAGGAGGAGAGCCGGAGAGCATTGTCGACTATAGGCCCATTAGTCGTAACCATGCAGTTTCCAAGATCATTGCCAAGATTCTTACCATTTGCCTTGGGTCCCACATAAATAACATCATCTCAAATGCCCAAAGTGCATACATAAAGAGGAGAAGCATTAACGAAAACTTCATTCATGTGAGAAATCTTATACGCCGCTTCCACATGTCTAAAACAATGTCTCTTCTCACTAGTAGAAAAAGGCGCATTTGTCCCGGTTCATAAGGCCCATTTGTCCCGGTTCCCGAATCGGGACTGAAGTGTCGGTACTAAAGCCCAATACCTTTAGTTCCGGTTCGCCTACGAACCGGGACAGATAGGGCTCCACATGGCCGTTGCGGCTTGCCCAGGCAGGAGGGCCTTTTGTTCCGGTTGATAGCACCAACCGGGACCAAAAGGCATCCGCGCGTCAGCAGTTCAGGGGCTGGGTTTTTTGTTTTTTTTGAAGGGGGGGGGGGGGGTGGGGGTTTTGTAGGGTTAATTTAGGGGTTTCATATATTGTGTTAGCTAGCTAATAGAGAGTGTCCTCTCTTATCTGCGTGCTTGGTTGACTATACGTATAGACATGACTTCACACGCTAACTACCTAGTAGGAAAATGAAGGAAACCATTAAGTACAGAAGATCGTCATGAATATATACAGAGAGAAGTGATCAACCTCTCCTTCTCCGAGAGATTGGTCGAACAACAAGTTTTCATGTATCTACACGCCGCTACTGGCTACATATATACAATATAAGATCTCTTACAATCCCCTAGCATATGAACTCAAGTTCCACATGGTATTCTCTGTCTTTATCGATGACGTGGTCAAAAAAGAATCCCGCCAATTCCTCTTGAATTGCTCGCATGCGATCTTGTGATAGGAGTTCATCCCGCATCTGAAACATCTAATTTGAAGAAGGGGGTCAATACATATATATGAATGAAAGTCAACACAAATGATGGTAATAAAATAAAATTGTGAATATTATTGCTTATGCACTTCATATTGTTTTTAAGAGTAGCCCCGCTCATAGGTCGTGTGGCGGATGAACTCGCAAATGTAGTATCCACGGTAATTATTCCCGGGTTCATGCCACAACCACTTTACAAGAAATAGAGGTCAATCAAACTGATAAGCAAGCATGCTAAATGGTATTGATGAAACTAGGTAGAATCAATGGGAGATGCGCGGAACTAGCTAGTAGTACTTACTTTCGGGGGTTTAAATCGCAGCTCCCCCGGCAGTCCCGGAGCTTCTGGGGTGAACTTTTTCCAAACCCTGCCAGACAAAGAAAACAATTACTTGATATCAGGAAGCAAACAAAGTTGCCGATATGGTGCATTAATGATCGATTGAACTTACTTCTCGATCATTTTAGCCATGGTCGCATACACCTCGAGATCTTTTCGTCTCGAGTCTACGACGGTTACTAGTCCCTGGTCAAGCTTAATCTCTAGCAGAATAAAGTGGAAGCTGCACACGCATGCATAACTCATCAATTACATTACTATAACCTCGAGTAATAAGGGAAACCGAATATGCACAAGACAGTAGCACTCACTTGAATTCGCAAGGAAAGAGTACTATATCTTTGTTTTGATTTCGAAGTAACAATCATAGCAAGTTGGTCTCGGTTTGTTTGGCATCATGTTTAGCATTCCGTTCTTCTTTGAGATTTGTGTTAATGAACCCAATATCACCGATTTGTCTTTTCTTGCATTTGGCTATCTTCAATCTGCATAATATTGTGAGGATAATTATATATAGAGATTTAATTACATGTAATGAAAGAGCTGAACTATATATAGAGACTTAATTACAGAAATAGTACTTACAGACAGTAGCAAGTGACAATTACTTTGTCGAGGGCCTTTTTGTTGAAAAACTGGAAGAACTTCTCATATGGAAAAGACAACAGATCAATTACAACGAGGTCATACTCCTCTTTAACTCTCAGTGTCAAAGTATCCTTCCCAGACTTGCTGCAGATGTCCATGTACCAATCATCGAATCTTCGCACCATTGTTGTTAGAGGAGGATGGCCAGGTTTGATAAGAGGCTTCCCGTGCCGGTATTTGAATTCGTCCACCTCCATTGTATCAAAAAGTGCATCATCGGGCATGTAATCTCCAGGATTGGTACCGGGCACCATCCCTGGATGATTAGCGAAGATATTGCTAGACACCTTGAGCGGGAGGCACGATTGCTTCGCTTGTTCGCGGAGCTGGGGAATTTTTTCCCACTTCTTCGTTTTGCTAACCTTCAAAAACTGCAAGTACTTCCCGACCGCTCTGCTTCCTTATATGTCCTTTCAATAATGCGGTCATAGTTGGTTTGCAGCGGAGGCAGTGGTGCTCGCTTCAGGGCATCCAAAGTGCGCTTCGCTTTCACCGGATCTATCTTCTCCTCCGGAGGTGGATGTTTCTTAGCTCTTTGCGTTTCAAAGAAGTCGTTCACTTGGGCTTCACAGATCTTCTTGTTTTCCTCCTCACTCATCCCGTATGGTAACTTCTCTAGAGGCTTGAGAGAAGGACCGAATTTGTATTGCCTCCCGCCTCTGGCTGTACTGCTAGACGCCAGAGCAGCCGGAGCGGCTGCGCCTGTCTTCTTTTGTTGCTTATGAGGCAGAGAAGAAGGAAGCGGAGTGCTATGACGCGCCGGAGCAGCCAGAGCGGCGGTGTCTGTGTTCTATCATCGCCGACGAGGCGAAGGAGGAGGCGGGCTCCTTGGGCATGCCGGAGCAGGCGGAGAAGGAGGCAGAGTATTGCCACCCTCACACGATGGAGCAGGAGGCGGAGTGCTATGATCACTCGCCAGAGGAGGAGGAGGAGGAGACGGAGGAGGTGGAGTGCCCAACTAACTCGCCGGAGGAGGAGGAGGAGGCGGGGGCGTGAAGTTCAGAAGCTTGATATGCTCCTTCCGCCATAGACATGGAGTCTTCAGAGCAAGACCCAGCCGAGTCTCCCCTTCACATGTAGGTGGTTAAGCTGGAGCTCCTCAAATCCCTCCGTTATTTCATCCACCATCACAACAACATAGCCTTGTGGAATCAGAAGGCAGTGAAAAGTTGCGTTGGGTTCAGGAGGGAACACAGAGCCGATAGTCGCCTTGATTTTGAGGTTCTGCCATTGCGTCATAAGCTGGCACTTGTGTGATTCCATGATAGCATCCATGGGGTAGCTAGGACCCGTGAAGTCAATCTGCTGAATGAGCTCGGTGGAAGCCACACTGCTTCTCTGCTAAGATGGCGGGGTAGCTTCTGGGGTAGCTTGAGCAGGATCTCGCTGGTTCTCAACAGCTTGTCGTTCCTGTAGCTTTAGTACCCTTGCCTCAACATTCTGCAGTTGCTCAACTCCACTTTCCTCCTCCTCTCTTGGGTTTTGTAACCGCCTGCATTGGGAATCCCAACCTTCCATGCAACAGAGCCTGGCGTGCCTCGTGTTCATCCAGGGTGCTCAGGATTCCCAAGGGCCTGTGTGAGCTCGTCGTTCTCTATGTCGGAAACGAACGCCCCTTCTTGCGCTGCCTTGATTGTTGCTTGAAGCTTCGTGATGGGTGTTGCAAGTTTCTCGTCCGTCCAAACGCACTTCCCTGTTTCAGGGTCCAAAGTTCCCCCAACACCGAAGAACTAAGTCCTTGAACGGTCTGGCCAGTGCAATGTCTCTGGTTCGACCCCTTCAGCAATCAGGTCACTCTCAGTCATGTCCCACAACGGCCGGGCTTTGAGGTAGCCACCTGACCCCATGCGGTGGTGATGCTCCTTCTTTGCAGCATTTATCTTGTTTGTCACTGACATCTTCTTACTCTTCTCCGATGTCTTGTGGGCCACAAATGCGGCCCAGTGATCTCTTATCTTCTCAAAGCGGAAGGTGAATTCCGGAGTCTTGTTTTTGTCGACATACGTTGATTTCAACTCATTCTTCCACCTCCTGAATAGATATGCCATCTTCTTGAGAGCATGGGCCTTGACCAATGGATCTATGACTGGCTTATCCGGATCCTCCTCTGCCGGTAGGGTGAAATTTTCCTTCAGCGCAGTCCAAAGATCATCTTTTTGTCTATCTTCGACATAAGAAACTTGAGGGTCTTGCTTCTTAGGCTTATACCATTGGTGGATGCTGGTCGAGATCATGTCCCTAACAAGAACCCCGCACTAAGCAGCAAATGCTTCCTTGGTCCGGATGGGTCCAATCGGTTAGCCATCGCGCGCGATTTCTGTGATCGTGAACCTTTCATCCTAGCGCAACCTTTTATTCAGGCCTCGTCTCGTTACCGAAGTTTGGCTCGATCCGGAGGGCTATAAAAGAATAAAGAAGAGTTAATATATGTACACACCAAAACAATTAATGCATCAATTAGCTAGTCAGCACATGCTTAATTTATATATATATATATATATATATATATATATATATATATATATATATATATATATATATATATACCTCACCGGACTTTGCAACAGCTGATCCCGACTCCGCTCGGTCACCGGAGCCGTCATCACGGTCACCAGAGCCATCATGATCATGACTTTCCTCCTCCATTGTTCGATCACCGTAGCCTGCTTCCTTTCCTTCCAGACCATCGGTGTCGTTGAGAAACGACAAGACATCACCTCCGTCGCGGATTATGTCCCCCAATATCTCTTCTTGTTCGAAGTCTCTTTGTTGATCCATAGTTTCTGCAAATATTACAACATGGCAATTAATATACAAACATGAGAGATGGATATATTAATAGTGGCAAACATAGACCTAGCTAGCTAATCACAACACTTCTAGGGTTTGGGGTGGCCTCGACAACACTCTTTTAACTTGGTAAATTTGGGTGGCCTCGACGCTTCTAGGGTTTGGGGTGGCCTCGACAACGCTTCTAGGGTTTGGCCCAGACCGCCTCTCTCATGAATGTCCGACGTCCGGACCGCCTCTCTCATGAATGTCAAACAAGGGATTTAACAAGATGGCGCCATTCTGGATGTGCAGAAAAAATGGTCCCTATTTTTCCTGATCTCATCTACCCTTCTATATGTCACGTTGTCTAGTGTCAAAGGATTCAATACTTTGACACAAGAGAACGTGCACATATAGAATGGTAGATGAGATCAGAAAAAAATAGGGATCAACTTAATTATGCACATCCATAATGGGGGCATTCTTGATAAATCTCTTATAAATCTCGAGAGAGTTTGTCGGGTAGGGGCGGGAGGGGGTACGAGATCGACAACGTTTTTTTCTATGGTTTGGGTGTCCTCGAGAGTTGGTCGAGCGAGAGGGGGTTGATCGACGTCCCCCTATCGACCCCTCGGCGATCCTCGACCCTCGACCCCTCGACGACCCTTGACCCTCATCCCCTCGGCGACCCTTGACCCCCTACCCTAGTTCCGATCCTCGACCGCTCGGATTCTCTTAACCTTTAAGGGATTTAACAAGATGGCGCCATTCTGGATGTGCAGAAAATGGTCCATATTTTTCCTAATCTCATCTACCCTTCTATATGTGACGTTGTCTAGTGTCACAGGATTCAAGAAAACCATTGCTTCATCATTTGCCGAGAGTAACACACGCATAATAGTACGAAGCTCTCCAAAATTGTTTCGGAACGGAGTCACGGATAGGATAATTAGCTTTTTGATACGAAGTTCAACAAAGGGCCTTCCGAATATCGCTATTTTGAAGGCCTTTACCGAAATTCGTACCAAAAAGTGAATCATTCTATCAGGAACTCTGTTCCAAAACAACTTTGAAGAGCTTCGTAGCGTCATACGCCTGTCACTTCCAGGAAAGATGTAGCCATGGATTTTTTCAATACTTTGACAGACAACGTGACATATAGAAGAATATATATAGATGAGATCAGAAAAAAAATGGATCAACTTGTGCACATCCATAATGGGGGCATTCTTGTTAAACGGAGACCCTCGACCCTCGGCGATCCTCGACCCTCGACCCCTCGACCCCTCGACTCTCAACCCTCGACCCCTCGACGACCCTCGACCCTCGACCCCTCGACGACCCTCGACCCTCGACGACCCTCGGCCCTCTACCCTAGTTTCCAACACCCTAGGTCCCGACACCCTCATTCCTGATAAAAAATAAGAAGAGGAAGAAGAAGAAAAAAATAGAGGAGAAGAAGAAAAAGAAAAAATAGAAGAAGAAAAAAGAAGAGAAGAAGAAGGAATAGACGAGAAAAAAAATAGAATAATAGGTGAAGAAGGAATAGAGGAGAAGAACAAAAATAGTAGAATATTCTATTTTTACTTCTTCTCCTCCATTCCTTCTTCTTCTCTTCTTTTTTTTCTTCTTTTTCATCTTCTTATTTATTTCTCCTCTTCTTCCTCTCCTCTTCTTATCCTTCTTCCTCATCTTATTTTCCTTTTTCCTCTCCTTCTTTTTCTTCTAAATATGAACATATACATAAATGACTTTGATCATACACAATTTTCCTATACATACACAATATGGACATATACATAAATTGACAAAGAAAATTCTATGAACAAAAAAATCATAAAAATTCTATGAACAAAATTACAATAGAAAAAATTCATAAAAATTCTATGAACAAAATTACAACAGATAAAAATCATACAAAATTTATGAAAAAATTGACATATTCTTTACATATGAACATACAAACATTTGCATATTCTACAATAATATCACCCAAAAAAATCTATGAACAGAAAAAAATTCTAACTTTTGCATATTTTTTGCATATGAACATACATACATCATCATCATCATCTACTGCTACTGCAAATAAAAAAATCTATATATGAACAGGGGCCGCGAGTTGTCGGCGGCGGGGCGGGCGGCGGTGTTGGGCGGGCATGCGGTAGCGTTGGGGCGCGGGGGGGGGGGGGGGGGGGGAGAGGGTGGGGAACGGCGCGGTGAGGCTCACAGTGCAGGGGAGCGGCGGCGAGGTCGGGGTAGGGCTCGGCGACGGCGAGGTCAGGGAAGGGCGCAACGAGGCCGGGGCAGGGCGACGGCGACGACGGAGACGACAGATGGGGGCGGGGCAGCCTAGCGGCGTCGATGACCTCGGCGTCGTCGGGCACGAACTGGCGCTAGAAATCTGAAAATTTCCTAAGTGTTGCTTATATAGCAATGGCTTTAGTCCCGGTTGGTGGCACCAGCCGGGACCAATGCACACCTTTAGTCCCGGTTGGTGCCACCAACCGGGACCAAAAGTCTCTTTTCAGCAGCCCAAAGGGCGGAAAAAGGAGACCTTTGGTCCCGATTGGTGCCACCAATCGGGACCAAAAGTCTCTTTTCAGCAGCCCAAAGGGCGGGAAAAGGAGACCTTTGGTACCGATTGGTGGCACCAACCGGAACCAATGGCCTTGTGCTGCGCGCGGCCAAAATGTTTAGACCCACCTCGCTTGTTAAGAGGGGCTCGGAGTGGTTTATAAGCGCGGCTGCACTGACCACTTCGAGGTCCTCTCCAATGCAGGCTTACGGGCCTAATCTGACACTGCTATGCATGTGGGCCTACTGGGCCTTCTGCGGGCCCGAATGCTGGCCCATGGTTGGGTTTCTAGTCGTATTCACGCCGTGGTGGCCCAGTAGGTGGTATTTTTTTCTAGTTTTTCATTTTGTTTTTTGCATTATTATTTTCTTTTGTTTTTTGCTTTATTTTTTAGTTGTTTTTGCTTTTAGGTAATAAAAATTATAAACTTTATGTTAGTTCCATTTGTTTTCCAATTTGAATAGTTTAAATTTGATTTTTTTGAAATTTGTGTGAATCACTAGTTTTTGAATAACTTTACTATAAAATAGATTTTTGAGTGATTCTTTTTCCTGCTATTTAATATTACTGTGTTTCATCATTATATTCAAAAACAGATTTTGTTATTTTAGTTTCTAACAAAAAAAATTCTTTATGATAATCCTTTTGGCTATTAAAGTTTCTAACAAAAAATTCTTTATGAAAAATCTTTTTGCTTTTAATGTTTTGAACAGAAAATACTTTGATAACTTTGGTTGCATAAATTTTATATAATTTTAGTTTCAATATTACTAGAGGTTTATAAAAGTTCTTTAGTCGATTCCTTTTGCTATTGGAGTTTTATAAAAGCTTTTTTGTTGATTCTTTTTGTTGTTGAAGGATATTATAGTTTTGTTTTAGTTGATCATAACAGAATATTTTAATTGATTATTTTTAGTTCATTCTTTTTGCTATTAGTTCATTCTTTCAACTAAATGACCCTTATATTGAAAAGCACTACAAATGAACTCTGAAAAGGTTGAAAGTTGGCATGGTATTATCATTTCACCCACATAGCATGTGCTAAAAAGTTGAGAGGGTTACGACAAAAACTGGATGCACTTGATGTACAAAACAGATATTCTCTTTGGAAGTATCAACGTTTCGGACGAAAACTCATCTGTTACAAAGGGATTTCATTTGTTCACATGTAACTGTAGTGATATTCTAGATCAAAGGCATCATCATAATAGTTGTGGATAGAAAGTCTTCACTTTTTTTTCGCTTGTGTCCTTTGCTTATTGCGCCGTAACCATGGATAATCTTCATCGTTTAACAAGGTGCTTGGGTCAGCCTTGACTTTGAAGGGAGGAATTTCATTGAACTTTTCATAATCTTCAGATATGTCTGTCTTTCCCTCCAATCCCATGATTTCTCTTTTTCTTGAAAGAACTATGTGGCGCTTTGGCTCATCGTATGATGTATCCACTTCCTTATCTTTTCTTTTTCTCGGTTTGGTAGACATGTCCTTCACATAGAAAACCTGCGCCACATCATTAGCTAGGATGAATGGTTCGTCTGTGTCCCACATATTGTTCAGATCCACTGTTGTCATTCCGTACTGTGGGTCTACCTGTACCCCGCCTCCTGACAGATTAACCCATTTGCACTTAAACAAAGAGACCTCAAAATCATGTCCATAGTCAAGTTCCCATATGTCCACTATGTAACCATAATATGTGTCATTTCCCCTCTTGGTTGCTACATCAAAGCGAACACCACTGTTTTGGTTGGTGCTCTTTTGATCTTGGGCGATCGTGTAAAATGTATTCCCATTTATCTCGTACCCTTTGTAAGTCATTACAGTCGAAGATGGTTCCCTCACCAATGAGTACAACTCATCAGAAACAGTGTTGTCACCCCTGAGACGTGTTTGCAACCAACTGCTGAAAACCCTGATGTGTTCACATGTAATCCAGTCGTCACACTGGTCCAGGTGTTTGGAGCGCAGAATGTTCTTGTGTTCATCGACATACGGGGTCACCAAGGTAGAATTCTGTAGAACTGTGTAGTGTGTTTGAGACCAAGAATGCCCGTCCCTACATATTATTGAGTCCCCTCCTAGTGTGTGTCTTCCACTCAGTCTCCCCTCATACCGTGATTGAGGGAGACCTATCTTCTTAAGATCAGGAATGAAGTCAACACAAAACCCAATGACATCCTCTGTTTGATGGCCCATGGAGATGCTTCCTTCTGGCCTAGCGCGATTATGGACATATTTCTTTAGGACTCCCATGAACCTCTCAAAGGGGGACATATTGTGTAGAAATACAGGGCCCAGAATGAAAATCTCATCGACTAGATGAACTAGGATGTGCGTCATGATATTGAAGAAGGATGGTGGGAACACCAGCTCGAAACTAACAAGACAATGTGCCACATCACTCCTTAACCTTGGTAGGATTTCTGGATCGATCACCTTCTTAGAGATTGCATTGAGGAATGAACATAGCTTCACAATGGCTAATCGAATGTTTTCCGGTAGAAGCCCCCTCAATGCAAGCGGAAGCAGTTGCGTCAAAATCACGTGGCAGTCATGAGACTTTAGGTTCTGGAACCTTTTCTCTGCCATATCTATTATTCCCTTTATATTCAACGAGTAGCCAGACAGGACCTTCATACTGAGCAGGCATTCAAAGAAGATTTACTTCTCTTCTTTTGTAAGAGCGTAGCTGGCAGGACCTTCATACTGCTTTGGAGGCATGCCATCTTTTTCGTGCAAACGTTGCAGCTCCTCCCGTGCCTCCGGTGTATCTTTTGTCTTCCCATACACGCCCAAGAAGCCTAGCAAGTTCACGCAAAGGTTCTTTGTCACGTGCATCACGTCGATTGAAGAGCGGACCTCTAGGTCTTTCCAGTAGGGTAGGTCCCAATAGATTTCTTCTTCCACATGGGTGCGCGACCCTCGGCATCATTCTGAACAGATAGTCCACCGGGACCCTTTTTGAAGATTACTTTTAAATCATTGACCATAGCAAGTACGTGATCACCGATATGCATGGCGGGCTTCTTCCAGTGATCTGCCTCACCTTTGAAATGCTTACCTTTCTTTCGACATTGATGGTTGGTCGGAAGAAATCAACGATGCCCAGGTACACATTCTTCCTGTATTTGTTTAGGTATATACTTTCGGTGTCATCTAAACAATACGTGCATGCATGGTATCCCTTGTTTTTCTATCCTGAAAGGTTCCTGAGAGCAGGCCAATCATTGATAGTTACAAACAACAATGCATGCAGGTCAAATTCCTCCTGTTTGTGCTCATCCCACACACGTACACCATTTCCAATCCACATCTGTAAAAGTTCTTCAACTAATGGCCTTAGGTACGCATCAGTGTCGTTGTCGGGTTGCTTAGGGCCCTGGATGAGAACTGGCATCATAATGAACTTCCGCTTCATGCACAGGCAAGGAGGAAGGTTATAGATACATAGAGTCACGGGCCAGGTGATGTGGTTGCTGCTCTGCTCCCCAAAAGGATTAATGCCATCCGCGCTTAAACCAAACCATACATTCCTTGCGTCACCTGCAAACTCCTCCCAATACTTTCTCTCATTTTTTCTCCACTGCGATCCGTCAGCGGGTGGTCTCAACTTCCCGTCTTTCTTACGGTCCTCTCTGTGCCATCGCATCAACTTGGCATGCTCTTTGTTTCTGAATAGGCGTTTTAACCGTGGTATTATAGGAGCATACAACATCACCTTGGCAGGAACCCTCTTCCTGGGGCGCTCTTCGTCAACATCACCAGGGTCATCTCGTCTGATCTTATACCGCAATGCACCGCATACCGGGCATGCGTTCACATCCTCGTACGCACCGCGGTAGAGGATGAAGTCATTAGGGCATGCATGTATCTTCTGCACCTCCAATCCTAGAAGGCATACAACCTTATTTGTTGCATAGGTACTGTCGGGCAATTCGTTATCCTTTGGAAGCTTTTTCTTCAGTATTTTCAGTAGCTTCTCAAATCCTTTGTCAGGCACACCATTCTATGCCTTCCACATCAGCAATTCCAGTATGGTACCGAGCTTTGTGTTGCCATCTTTGCAATTGGGGTACAACCCCTTTTTGTGATCCTCTAACATGCGATCTAACTTCAGCTTCTCCTTTTCACTTTTGTACTGTCTCTTTGCATCAACAATGACCCGGCGAAGATCATCATCGGGCACATCATCTGGTTCCTCTTGATCTTTAGCTTCCCCCGTTGCAACATCTTCAGCTTCCCCCGTTGCAGCATCTTCAGCTTCCCCGTTACAGCATCACCGTATTCAGGGGGCACATAGTTGTCATCATCTTCTTCTTCTTCGTTGTCTTCCATCATAACCCCTCTTTCTTCGTGCTTGGTCCAAACATTATAGTGTGGCATGAAACCCTTATAAAGAAGGTGGGTGTGAAGGGTTTTCGAGTCAGAGTAAGACCTGTATTCCCACATATAGGGCATGGACAACACATAAAACCATTCTTCTTGTTTGCCTCAGCCACTGTGAGAAAATTATTGATGCCCTTAGGAGGTGCTTCTGTTACCGTACATCCATTGTCGTTCATCTTTGCGTACATCATGAATAGATAAGTGACCAAATTAATAGAAGTTCATCATCACATTAAACCCAAAGTACATACATAGTTCTCATTGAACAACATATAGCTCTCCAGAGCATCTAATTAAACCGTACATTGAAACTATGTAAAACATTTCAATGCAACAACAAATGTGATCATAACCGCAACCAAGGTAACAATTGATCCAACGGCATAATGATACCAAGCCTCAGTGTGAATGGCATATTTTCTAATCTTTCTAATCTTCAAGTGCATTGCATCCATCTTGATCTTGTGATCATCAATGACATCCGCAACATGCAACTCCAATATCATCTTCTCCCCCTCATTTTTTTTTCAATTTTTCCTTCAAGTAATTGTTTTCTACTTCAACTAAATTTAACCTCTCGACAATAGGGTTGGTTGGAATTTCCGGTTCACATACCTCCTAGATAAAAAAAATCTATGTCACGTTGCTTGGCATAATTGACATAAACACTAAATGAAACTAATAGTTATAAAAGAAAATATATATACCACATCTAAATCATAGACAGGACGTGGGCCTATGAAGGCGGATACCAAAACCATCGCACTATATAATAACAAATAATAATAAGTAAGAAAACTACACAAGTATCCATCTAAATCATACAAGTAAGAACTTTTTTCTTTTAGAAAGAAGATAAGATCAAGAGGCTCAGCACGGTGGTGCAGGTTACGAGATTGGCACGGGCGATCAACGGCGGTGAGGACGGGGATGGGACAGGACGGACCACCAAACCTAAACAAATCTCGAGGAAAATGGAGCTTGGACAAGGAGCTTCGAGAGGAGAAAGCTTAAGTGTGGCTCGGGCATTTCATCGAACACCTCATGTGCATAGGAGGTAAGCTAGAACACAACACACCTCTCACACACTGTCACGCCCAATATGCGACCCTATCCAAAAGGAACTCGATGGTCCCACCAAGGATATACCCGCATATTGAAACGCTTTTGCAAGGTGGATATCATTACATCAACATTACATAATAGATGGGGATACATACAAGAGGCATACAATGCCACACGAATACAACATCACAATACATAAGAGCATCATCCGACTACGGATGAAACACAAACAGAAACTCAAACGACATCCACCCTGCTAGCCCAGGCTGCCGACCTGGAACCTATCCCCTGATCGAAGAAGCAGAAGAAGAACTCAACGCAAGCAAGCATCGCTCTCGCGTCATGATCATCGCACAACCTGTACCTGCAACTATTGTTGTAGTAATCTGTGAGCCACGAGGACTCAGCAATCCCATTACCATGGGTATCAAGACTAGCAAAGCTTAAAGGGAAAGGAAGGGGTAAAGTGGTGAGGCAGCAGCAACGACTAAGCACATATGGTGGCTAACATACGCAAATAAGAGCGAGAAGAGAGCAAATGGAACGGTCGTGAAGCTAGCAATGATCAAGAAGTGATCCTGAACTCCTACTTACGTCAAACATAACCCAGAAACCGTGTTCACTTTCCGGACTCCGCCGAAAAGAGACCATCACGGCTACACACACGGTTGATGCATTTTAATTCGGATCTGGTGTCAAGTTATCTACAACCGGACATTAACAAATTTCCATCTGCCTATAACCGCAGGCACGACTTTCGAAAGATTATACCCTGCAGGGGTGTCCCAACTTAGCCCATGACAAGCTCTCGCGATCAACGAAGGAATAGACCTTCTCCCAGGAAGACCCGATCAGACTCGGAATCCCGGTTTACAAGACATTTCGACAATGGTAAAACAAGACCAGCAAGACCGCCCGATGCACCGACAATCCCGATAGGAGCTGCACATATCTCGTTCTCAGGGCAACACCGGATAAGCTAAGCGTACAGGTACCAACGTAACCCAAGTTGCCAAGGGATGGTCCCGCATGGTGCTCTAGATTGGACCAACACTTAGACAAGCATTGACCCGAGGGGGCTGTAATAAAGATGACCCTCGAGAGCGCGACTCCCAAGGGAAAAAGGGCTAGGTGAGGCAAATGTAAAACCAAGGTTGGGCCTTGCTGGAGGAGTTTTATTCAAAGCGAACTGTCAAGGGGGTCCCATAAATCACCCGACCGCGTAAGGAACGCAAAATCCGGGAACATAACACCGGTATGACGGAAACTAGGGCGGCAAGAGTGGAACAAAACACCAGGCAAAAGGCTGAGCCTTCCACCCTTTACCAAATATATAGATGCATTAATAATATAAGAGATATTGTGATACCCAACCAAAATCATGTCCACCATGGAGAAATCTTCAACTTCACCTGCAACTAGCAACGCTATAAGAGGGGCTGAGCAAAAGCGGTAACATAGCCAAACAATGGTTTGCATAGGAAAGGTGTCAAAGGTTAGAGGTTCATGGCAATTTGGGATGGCTTGATAAACAGGTAATAGGTAGCGCAGCATAGCGATAGAACGAAGCAACTAGCATAGCAATGATAGTATTGAGATCCAGGGTAGCGGTCATCTTGCCTAAAATCCCGTAAGGAAGAAGAACGAGTCCATGAAGAAGATGAAGCCACGAAGACGAACCAAGCGTAGACGAACGAATCCTCACGATCGCAACAAAACAGGAACTAAACAAGAAGAAGCACACAACATGGTAAACACACCACACATGAACAAGGCATGATGCATGACAAAGCTACATGAAGCTACTCATGGCAAGAGATGATGCAAACAAGAGCAACACATCAAGGCAAGTTTAAATGAGGCCGGGAACAACATATAACAATTCCGGTAAGTCCTCATATGCATATTTCGAAATTGGTCCAGATCTGAATAAACCTTATGTTCAAGTTGTTAAACATCAAGTTAAGATGCACCAAGATGATCTACACGAGATTCTAGTCAAGTTACATATAAAGTTCATTTAGTTCGGAGTTACGGCCTAGAAGATATGAGCAAAGCAAGATAAACATGGCATTGATGCAAAATGCACTCAAACATCAAGCAAACACCTCAAAACAAGGATGCAACATGATAATATGAAGCTACATGCAATTCTAAGCAAGTTTCATATAGAGCACACTCAAAACGGAGCAACGGTTCAACACACACATGAAACAAGTTATAGCAACAATCTGTCCAAAACAGCAACTAGGCATATTACAAGCATCAAAACAACATGCTACAGCACCCCAACATAAAAACGAAAGACATGGGCATGATGTACAGGTAAAGCATAACAAAATATGAACACTGAGCTATCTCCAGAAATCACTAGAACATGCTCAAACACACATGGTAAGATTGCAAGTAATAACAATTCAGACTTTGCAGAAAATAACATCACGATGCAATGTTTAGAGCTATCAAACAAATTGTTACAGGAACTTATCATGGCAAACAAAGGCACGGCATGAATCTACTAAATGCATAGATCAAATGTCCTTTACTAACCATAAGCCAAAAAGGATCAGAGAATATGATGGCACCCATGTAAACATGGCAAGTTATATTACAGATTCATACATGGCAGAAACAGAATTATGAAGGCATGTAGATGAGCTTGTGCAAATCACTATAGAGCAAAACATGGCATGGCAAGGCACCCAACAGTAAGAAGGCATGTTTGTGAAGCTAAGCATGGCAATAGCAAGGTCATAGGGTGCATGGATCACTAGGAAAACACATGACAACAACTGAACTTAATGTTAACAGGCTGACAGCAACATTATGAAGCAACTTTAGAGCAAGATTACAACAAGCTACATCAACCTATAAACGCAACCAGGGGAATGGATAGATAGAGGATGACATGTAGATCAAAACATGTTTATAGAACATCTCCAGATTATGCATAGAATGATTAGTAGCAACATGTTTATATAGCATCACGAAATAACAGATTCAGCCTAGCAAAACAGCAACAACGTGTACACTACTTAACAAGCTCGATTCACTCCCCACAAGTCATTGCATGACAAGATAAGCATAGCATCATCAAGAAGACATGTTTATGGAACAAATCAAGGCAAGAACAAGTCCATAGCATGCAAGGATCGACTATAGCATCCTTGGCTAAATTGAATAACAAGTAAACAATCTGCCAGGAAAACATTTTGAAGCAAAAGTAGAGCACGAAAATGACATGCTAGACTACTCCATAATTGCAAAAAAGGGCATTAAAGGATAGACAATAACCATATGTTCAAAACACCCTTACTGAAGTATCTCAAAATATGCATGGATCTCTCTGTAGCATCAAGTTTACATGGCATCAAAATAACAGCAGAACAGGGACTAAAATCAGCAAAATCATGATGCCTAGTTTGCATGCTTGTGCTAGTCACCACATTGATCACAAAAATACATGGTAAGCACCTCTGTAAAGTAGACATGGCATAGATCAAAACACATGTAGACATCAACCTCATAGGATGCACACATCAATCATGACAAAAATGACAAAAGAGCTCGTTCTGATAACAGACAGCAGAAAACATCATGAAGCACTCTTACACAATGATTCAGGCATCTAGATGAGCTCAAATGAATATGACGCAATGGAATGAAATGATGTACTCGTTGATACGAACAATTTGACATATTACACGTACAAAATGGAGCTACGGATGCAGAGATACAACAGGTCAAACATGGCATGAAAATTACTGCAGAATCGGGGACTTAGACGAATTCTGGAGCGGGAAAGTCAACCTCGTCGCGGATCTCGCCGGAGAGCTCGCCGGAGAGGAGAGGAGGCGTCCGGAGGACGAGGGAGAGGGCGGATCCGGGCGGCCCCTGCCCGGATCTGACCTGAAGCGGGGTCCGGCGACGTGGAGAAGGCCGGAGGAGGTGGGAGGGCCGGAGCTAGAGCAGGAGCTCGGTGGCCATGGCGGCGCCGGCGTGGTCGGTGGCGCAGCCGGCGACGAGGCTTGGCGGCGGAGGGCGCCGCGGTGGAGAAGGGCGGAGACGGAGGCGGCGGGGCGCGGGAGCGGCCGGCGCGGGACGTTCGGCGGCGGCGGCGCGGCGCGAGCTCGCCGGAGGCGCGCTGGCGGTGGCGGGCGCCGGCGAACGGAGGCGGCAGCCGGCCCGGGCGACGGGGCGCGGGAGGCGCGCGGTCGCGGGGCGGCGGACGGGATCTGGGCCCGCGCGGGCCCCGCCTGGGCTCCGCGGCCGGCGGCAGGCGCAGGAGGAGAGAGAAGGAGGAGGCGCTGAGGTGGCGGCGGCCGGTTGGCTGCGGGCGGCGGCGGGGTGACATGGCGCGACGCCATTGGTCGAAGCGACGTGGCCGGCGGACATGTCTGGCGCGGATGGACATGTCCGGCGGCGCGGTTTAGAAGGGGCTAGGGTTCATCTGCGCGAAAATTCCGGGAGGGACACATATTTATAGGTAGAGGGAGCTAGGAGAGTCCAAATGAGGAGCGGTTTTCGCCCACACGATCGTGATCGAACGACCGAGAGCATGGAAGTGACTTAGATGGGGTTTGGTCCACTTGGAGGGGGTGTTGGGCTGCAAAGAGAGAGGGGCTTCGGGCTACGCGGTTAACCGTTGGAGTACCAAACGACCTCCAAATGGCACGAAACTTGACAGGCGGTCTACCGGTGGTATACCAAGGCCGCTTTGCAAGACTCGGTCCATTCCGAGAAAGTTTAACACCCACTCACAACAGGAGACGAAAAGGGGAACGCCGGAGGACATAGGAGCGCCGGATTGCAAAACGGACAACGGGGAAAATGCTCGGATGCATGAGACGAACACATGTGCAATGCAATGCACATGATGACATGATAAAATGCAACACGCAAGCAAATGACATGGCAACGACGTCGAATAACTGGCAGACACCTGGCGCATCAGATCCGGGGCGTTACAACACTCCTCCACTAACAAGAGATCTCGCCCCGAGATCTTAGGACCAAGACGGAAGAGAAAAGGGATGAGGTGATATAAGAACTCAAGAGAAGAGGCAAGGAATCGAGAGCATTCGAGAAGAAGAGAGGAACGACGAGAATGGCGGGAATCGAAATATCACGGAATCAGATAGACTATGAAACTACCCCGGTTAGAACGAGATAAGAAACGAATAAGACTGAAAGGATTTAGGCATCACTCCGGCTGAAACATGGAGGAATAGAACATGAACTTCACAAGATGGAATGACACTTGACGACATAAGCAACGCAAAACCTCCGGAAGAATTGAAAGAATTTAATGAAAAGAACTTAGCAGGAAGGGTTGAATGGAGTTGTTGAGAAAATCAACAACGAAAGAATAAGCTTGTTGTGGTCTTATGGATAACTTCTCAGAAATTATGAGGTGATAACCAGCCGCAAACTGAAATGATTGAATAACTGAGAAGACGAAGAAATGCAAGACTCCACTTCAAAAGAAAATGAAGAATTAATTGCACTTCGAAAGGCAAGAATGAAAGATACTTGAACTCCTACGATAAGAATCTTGATGAACACTTGAGGAAAGAATTGAATCATGACGAACCATCATGAAGAACTCCGGTAACAAAAGGATGACGAGATAAAATGAAAGATGAAAAGGATAAGATTAAAGCCTTGCGATGATTTAGATGGGGTTTCCGATGAGATGGCCGAGGAAAATTGAACTCCGGAAAAGAAAAGATGGGAAACACTTGGGACTAGAATTTATTCATCAAGAACAAACTCCGAAGAAAAGGATACTCACTTGGATGAAATAAGAATAAGATTTATTGTATGCTTATCCTTCATCAAATTAAATTGATGACAAACAATGGATTTTTGCATACTACTTATTCTTCTTGAAAAAGAATTGATAAGTGACATATCACAAACTAGAGAAGATCTTCATGAATCACCGGAAGAATTAGAAGGCAAATATGCTTGAGGGGATTTAGAGAGACGAGAACGAAGAGAACTCGAGCTGATTAATGAACATTTGAATGAAGCGCCGGGATAACTGGAGAACGAAAACTGGAATGATGGCCTCCGATGAAAATAAACAGAAATCAACTTCTGACACACTCCGGATGGATAAGAAAAGAATATCTGACAATTCGAGAGGATAACATGAAGCTAGAGCCACGAAACTTCGAGAGAACGGACCAGATTTAGAGGAACTCTTCTTCGGTCTTCAAATGACGACAAGAGACACCACCAAAATACTGAGATACTCCGGTATAATGAAAAAGGAGGAACGGTTGAACCAAAGATGAAAACAATTTGAAAGCGAACTTGGAGATGGCATATTACTGATGGGATCCATTCTTATGTCACACTTGAAAAGAATTTGGAATAGCTCTGGGAAAAATTAGAAGAGTCAGGTAAGATCCTGGAAAAAGACCTGTGGGTTAGGGCCCACTGAAGAGAAAACACCGTTGGAAAGGATTGTTGAAGAGATAGATGATGCACCGGAACAATTGGAATATTTGAATGCGGTGACAACCTCGAATTAATTCGAACACAGACGAATCTCCTGAGATGTCTTGAACACTCCGGAAGGATGAACTGGCAAGAGGCAAACGAGCAGGGAAAACACTTGATCCAAGGAAAATAATATGATCAACCAAAAACTTGAATTGAATCCACCGGAGAGGAAAAAGAGATGAAGAATGACGAACGAGACGAGAATTCACCGGTTGAAACAATTGACGAAAGACTGAAGAGGATCCGCACGAATGAAATAGATGGTCGAGAGAGACTCGGCTCCGGGAAGAAGAGGGTGGGAGGGTGGGAAAACAAAGGCAACTTGGAAGGGAAAACGACAAATATCTTGAAGAGGAAACACCGGTTGAAAGAATGCAAAGACTTCACACGAGTAGGATGGATACTCGATAACGGTCTCCGGTTCCGAGAAGAAGAAGGGTGGGCGGGTGGGAAAAGAAAACAACTGAGGATTGAACTCAAAGATGAAGAGGCTCGAGTCGACTTGACGAGAAATGCACCGGATGAAAAGAGCTGAGAGCCAACGATAGAAAAACCAACTGCGTGATCCTAAAGAAGAATTCGAAGGGGAAGAGAAGTAATTCAAAACACCTACGTCAAGGTTCCTTACCAGAGCGACGAAGGGGCTGAGGAGTAAAAAGAATTCCTACTCTCCGATATAACTAGACTCAGAAAAACAGTTTTCTTCTAGACTCAACAACGGCCAAACTACACGATCAATCAAGGGGGCTCCTAGGGTCGGTCGAGGCTCTGATACCAACTTGTCACGCCCAATATGCGACCCTATCCAAAAGGAACTCGATGGTCCCACCAAGGATAGACCCGCATATTGAAACGCTTTTGCAAGGTGGATATCATTACATCAACATTACATAATAGATGGGGATACATACAAGAGGCATACAATGCCACACGAATACAACATCA
Organism: Triticum aestivum; assembly: GCF_018294505.1. Classification (NCBI taxonomy): domain Eukaryota; kingdom Viridiplantae; phylum Streptophyta; class Magnoliopsida; order Poales; family Poaceae; genus Triticum; species Triticum aestivum. Next base: position 428,441,440 of record NC_057807.1, read on the forward strand.
CAATACATAAGAGCATCATCCGACTACGGATGAAACACAAACAGAAACTCAAACGACATCCACCCTGCTAGCCCAGGCTGCCGACCTGGAACCTATCCACTGATCGAAGAAGCAGAAGAAGAACTCAATGGAAGCAAGCATCGCTCTCGTGTCATGATCATCGCACAACATGTACCTGCAACTATTGTTGTAGTAATCTGTGAGCCACGAGGACTCAGCAATCCCATTACCATGGGTATCAAGACTAGCAAAGCTTAAAGGGAAAGGAAAGGGTAAAGTGGTGAGGCTGCAGCAGCGACTAAGCACATATGGTGGCTAACATACGCAAATAAGAGCGAGAAGAGAGCAAATGGAACGGTCGTGAAGCTAGCAATGATCAAGAAGTGATCCTGAACTCCTACTTACGTCAAACATAACCCAGAAACCGTGTTCACTTTCCGGACTCCGCCGAAAAGAGACCATCACGGCTACACACACGGTTGATGCGTTTTAATTCGGATCTGGTGTCAAGTTATCTACAACCGGACATTAACAAATTCCCATCTGCCTATAACTGCAGGCACGGCTTTCGAAAGATTATACTCTGTAGGGGTGTCCCAACTTAGCCCATGATAAGCTCTCGCGATCAATGAAGGAATAGACCTTCTCCCAGGAAGACCCAATCAGACTCGGAATCCCGGTTTACAAGACATTTCGACAATGGTAAAACAAGACCAGCAAGACCGCCCGATGCGCCACAATCCCGATAGGAGCTGCACATATCTCGTTCTCAGGGCAACACCGGATAAGCTGAGCGTACAGGTACCGACGTAACCCAAGTTGCCAAGGGATGGTCCCGCACGGTGCTCTAGTTTGGACCAACTCTTAGACAAGCATTGGCCCGGGGGGGCTGTAATAAAGATGACCCTCGAGAGCGCGACTCCCAAGGCAAAAAGGGCTAGGTGAGGCAAATGTAAAACCAAGGTTGGGCCTTGCTGGAGGAGTTTTATTCAAAGCGAACTGTCAAGGGGGTCCCATATATCACCCGACCGCGTAAGGAACGCAAAATCCGGGAACATAACATCTGTATGACGAAAACTAGGGCGGCAAGAGTGGAACAAAACACCAGGCAAAAGGCCGAGCCTTCCACCCTTTACCAAATATATAGATGCATTAATAATATAAGAGATATTGTGATATCCCAACCAAAATCCTGTCCACCATGGAGAAATCCTCAACTTCACCTGCAACTAGCAACGCTATATGAGGGGCTGAGCAAAAGCGGTAACATAGCCAAACAACGGTTTGCATAGGAAAGGTGTCAAAGGTTAGAGGTTCATGGCAATTTGGGATGGGTTGATAAACAGGTAATAGGTAGCGCAACATAGCGATAGAACGAAGCAACTAGCATAGCAATGATAGTATTGAGATCCAGGGTAGCGGTCATCTTGCCTGAAATCCCGCAAGGAAGAAGAACGAGTCCATGAAGAAGATGAAGCCACGAAGATGAACCAAGCGTAGACGAACGAATCCTCATGATCGCAACGAAACAGGAACTAAACAAGAAGAAGCACACAACATGGTAAACACACCACACATGAACAAGGCATGATGCACAACAAGCATGATACATGACAAAGCTACATGAAGCTACTCATGGCAAGAGATGATGCAAACAAGAGCAACACATCAAGGCAAGTTTAAATGAGGCCGGAAACAACATATAACAATTCCGGTAAGTCCTCATATGCATATTTCGAAATTGGTCCAGATCTGAATAAACCTTATGTGAACATGGCAAGTTATATTTAGTTTGGCAAGATGATCTACACGAGATTCTAGTCAAGTTACATATAAAGTTCATTTAGTTTGGAGTTACGGCCTAGAAGATATGAGCAAAGCAAGATAAACATGGCATTGATGCAAAATGCACTCAAACATCAAGCAAACACCTCAAAATAAGGATGCAACATGATAATATGAAGCTACATGCAATTCTAAGCAAGTTTCATATAGAGCACACTCAAAATGGAGCAACGGTTCAACACACACATGAAACAAGTTATAGCAACAATCTGTCCAAAACAACAACTAGGCATATTGCAAGCATCAAAACAACATGCTACAGCACCTCAACATAAAAACAAAAGACATGGGCATGATGTACAGGTAAAGCATAACAAAATATGAACACTGAGCTATCTCCAGAAATCACTAGAACATGCTCAAACACACATGGTAAGATTGCAAGTAATAACAATTCAGACTTTGCAGAAAATAACATCACGATGCAATGTTCAGAGCTATCAAACAACATGTTACAGGAACTTATCATGGCAAACAAAGGCACGGCATGAATCTACTAAATTCATAGATCAAACATCCTTTACTGACCATAAGCCAAAAAGGATCAGAAAATATGATGGCACCCATGTGAACATGGCAAGTTATATTACAGATTCATACATGGCAGAAACAGAATTATGAAGGCATGTAGATGAGCTTGTGCAAATCACTACAGAGCAAAACATGGCATGGCAAGGCACCCAACAGTAAGAAGGCATGTTTGTGAAGCTAAGCATGGCAATAGCAAGGTCATAGGGTGCATGGATCACTAGGAAAACACAGGACAACAACTGAACTTAATGTTAACAGGCTGACAGCAACATTATGAAGCAACTTTAGAGCAAGATTACAACAAGCTACAGCAACCTATAAACGCAACCAGGGGAATGGATAGATAGAGGATGACATGTAGATCAAAACATGTTTATAGAACATCTCCAGATTATGCATAGAATGATTAGTAGCAACATGTTTATATAGCATCACGAAATAACAGATTCAGCCTAGCAAAACAGCAACAACATGTACACTACTTAACAAGCTCGATTCACTCCCCACAAGTCATTGCATGACAAGATAAGCATAGAATCATCAAGAAGACATGTTTATGGAACAAATCAAGGCAAGAACAAGTCCATAGCATGCAAGGATCGACTATAGCATCCTTGGCTAAATTGAATAACAAGTAAACAATCTGCCAGGAAAACATTTTGAAGCAAAAGTAGAGCACGAAAATGACATGCTAGACTACTCCATAATTGCAAAAAAGGGCATTAAAGGATAGACAATAACCATATGTTCAAAACACCCTTACTGAAGTATCTCAAAATATGCATGGATCTCTCTGTAGCATCAAGTTTACATGGCATCAAAATAACAGCAGAACAGGGACTAAAATCAGCAACATCACGATGCCTAGTTTGCATGCTTGTGCTAGTCACCATATTGATCACAAAAATATATGGTAAGCACCTCTGTAAATTATACATGGCATAGATCAAAACACATGTAGACATCAACCTCATAGGATGCACACATCAATCATGACAAAAATGACAAAAGAGCTCGTTCTGATAACAGACAGCAGAAAACATCATGAAGCACTCTTACAACGATGATTCAGGCATCTAGATGAGCTCAAATGAATATGATGCAATGGAATGAAATGATGTACTCGTTGAGGCAAACAATTTGACATATTACACGCACGAAACGGAGCTATGGATGCAGAGATACAACAAGTCAAATATGGCATGAAAATTATTGAAGAATCGGGGACTTAGACGAATTTTGGAGGGGGAAAGTCAACCTCGTCGCGGATCTCGCCGGAGAGCTCCCCGGAGAGGAGAGGAGGCAGCCGGAGGACGAGGGAGAGGGCGGATCCGGGCGGCTCCTGCCCGGATCTGACCGAAGGCGGGGTCCGGCGACATGGAGAAGGCCGGAGGAGGTGGGAGGGCCGGTGCTAGAGCAGGAGCTCGGTGGCCATGGCGGCGCCGGCGTGGTCGGTGGCGGAGCCAGCGACGAGGCTTGGCGGCAGAGGGCTCCGCGGTGGAGAAGGTTGGAGACGGAGGCGGCGGGGCGCGGGACGTTCAGCGGCGGCGGCGCGGCGCGAGCTCGCCGAAGGCGCACTGGCGGCGGCGGGCGCCGGCGAACGGAGGCAGCGGCCGGCCCGGGCGACGGGGCGCGGGAGGCGCGCGGTCGCGGGGCGGCGGACGGGATCTGGGCCCGCGCGGGCCCCGCCTGGGCTCCGCGCGCCGGCTGCGGGCGTGGGAGGAGAGAGAAGGAGGAGGCGTTGAGGTGGCGGCGGCCGGTTGGCTGCGGGCGGCGGCCAGTTGGCTGCGGGCGGCGGCTAGTTGGCTGCGGGCGGCGGCGGGGTGACGTGGCGCGACGCCATTGGTCGAAGCGACGTGGCCGGCGGACATGTCCGGCGCGGATGGACATGTCCGGCGGCACGGTGGAGAAGGGGCTAGGGTTCATCTGCGCGAAAATTCCGGGAGGGACACATATTTATAGGTAGAGGGAGCTAGGAGAGTCCAAATGAGGAGCGGTTTTCGCCCACACGGTCGTGATCGAACGACCGAGAGCATGGAAGTGACTTAGATGGGTTTTGGGCCACTTGGAGGGGGTGTTGGGCTGCAAAGAGAGAGGGGCTTCGGGCTACGCGGTTAACCGTTGGAGTACCAAACGATCTCCAAATGGCACGAAACTTGACAGGCGGTCTACCGGTGGTATAGCAAGGCCGCTTGGCAAGACTCGATCCATTCCGAGAAAGTTTAACACCCACTCACAACCGGAGACGAAAAAGGGAACGCCGGAGGACATAGGAGCGCCGGATTGCAAAACGGACAACGGGGAAAATGCTCGGATGCATGAGACGAACACGTATGCAATGCAATGCACATGATGACATGATAAAATGCAACACGCAAGCAAATTACATGGAAACAACGGCGAATAACTGGCAGACACCTGGCGCATCGGATCCGGGGCGTTACACACACCTCTCCCAAAAAAACAGAGCACTCCAGTGCTCTGCTCGCGGGCAAGGGATATATATAGGCATATCATTGGTCCCGGTTCGTGGCTGGAACTGGGACTAAAGGACACCCTTTGGTCCCGGTTCAAGCCACCAACCGGGACCAATGGTGGTGGGCCAGGAGCGAGGCACATAGGTCCCGGTTCGAGTCTCGAACCGAGACCAAAGGTGCCAGATGAACCGGGACCAATGCCCCATGATGGCCCAGCCGCCCCCCTGCCTCATGAACCAGGTCCAATGCCCCCATGGGTCCCGGTTCTGTGCTGAACCGGGACTAATGGGCTGGCCCGGCATGAACCAAAGCCTTGTTTTCTACTAGTGTCTCTTCAAGCTTATCAACCAGAAGGCTAATGAACTGTTAAAATGGAAGTATCTACTTGACCTCCTACAATAGTGAGATTTGTAAAGTAAATTTGGATATTAGGTCAGTGCATTGATCCACACATCTTGCAGATTCTTCTCAACGGGGTGGCCAACACCCCCTATCAAGCATTGTAGGGGCCTCCGGCAAGGGGACCCCCCTCTCACCGCTTCTCTTCGTCATTGAAACTGACCCCCAAAACAAATCCTTGACTTGGCGATGAAACATAGCCTTCTCCACAAGGTCTGCAGACGCATTGTGTTTTGGACATCCCTTTATGAGGATGAAACGATAGTTTTCAGGGCCCCTATAAATTAGCACATTTGTAATCTTGCATGCATTTTAGAAAAAAAAATGGCGTTGTACGGGGTTGTCTGGAAATTTTAAAAACTAGATGATACCTCACATGTTGTTGCAGGCAATCGTAGAAGTCATGTTAAGAGTAGACAATGAATAGCGGAGACTAAGAGCTAGAAAGACCTTTTCATGCTAAGTTCCTTCCATCTATTAATGTGAGGTGGTTTCAAGTGCAGATACAATAATATCATACCAAATAACAGTGAGTATATTAGAGAACTGTATCTACAATTGACACACTATACAAATATACAAAGCTTAAGTTAAAAATACAAAGTTTGAGTAAACAACAACCATTTTTTCCTACTTACAAAATATAGAATAAGTTGCTAGCTTAGCACTTTTTATGAAGGAAAATACTCCCGAAAATGGTATAAATATCATCAATGTGGATATTTTTGTTATGGGTTTTGTATTTCTATGCCCTGGTAGATTAGTTGTGCTCAATTTTGCCCAAGGAGTCAAAATTTCCTCACTTTTGCCCTCCCACACTCACCCCACTCTCAGAAAAGCGCAAATAGAGCCTTGTCTTCGGGTCAACGCAGTTGACTGTTACCTCCTCAGTTACTGACGTGTGGGGCCGGAGAGACATGTGGGCCACGTATGACATGTGGGCCTGGCCGTTTCGCTTTCTCGCGCAACATACCGCGGTCATGGGTGTGCACGTGTCGATGGAACATGTCCAAAAACGCCCCATCATATAGGAGGAGGGGAACCACCACCGGGCACATCTTCCCCACCATTTCCCCCCAAATCGGCTCCTTCACCATAGCAAAACCCTCACCGCCACCCCCTTTACTCGCTCACCCTCACAACACTTCCCTCCATCCGACCGCTTGTTAATTTCTGGCTCCAATGGAGGACGCTCGTGGCGCGGCAGCCACTTCGGCCGGAGACGTGCTGGAGGAGAAGGTCGCGGGGACCGCGCCAGATGCCGTGCCAGAAGTTGCCTGCATCCACGGTGATGCGGGAGATGCTGCAACCGCTGCATCCATGACAGTCACTGGAGCTGCAACTACTGTGGTGGATCTAGTTGAGAAGGAGGTGGCAGGCTCCAACTTAGTCGTGCCGGAGCTGGAGGTGAACACGTCGAGTGGCACAGTGCATGCAGGTGCACAAGCCAGTGACGAGCAGGTGGTCAAGGAGGTACTCCTTCTCATTGCCCTTTCGTAGTTAGTGCTAAGATTAAGAATATAGGGTTAGTTAGTTAGATTATTATTCCTGCGTTAGTATAGTTGGTTTGAGGTTTTTCTTATTAGATTTGTGCTTGCTACGCCAATTGATATCCCCTCAACAACTATATAATCAAGCAGTTAGAAATATTTGGAATTGGATTGTTACAATTGATTTCATTAGTTCACATGGCTAGATTTGTCACTGTTATCTTCATTTGCACTCATTTTGGGCATATATTTCTATATCATGCTTCAGTTGATCATGAATTCGAGCATTGATCTTGTGTAGATTTGGCTATTATTGAAAGGAATGCATTACCCTTAATTTATACTCCCTCCGTCCGAAAATACTTGTCATCAAAATGGATAAAAAGAAATGTATCTCAAACTAAAATATGTCTAGATACATCCCCTTTTATTCATTTTGATGACAAGTATTTCCGGACGGAGGGAGTATGTACCTATCAATTTACTTCAACTGCACTTTTTCAGCATAGTTGGAGCTTTACTTCATTATCCAAAATCAAAATAATTAGGTAGATTTAAATTTTCATTTTCTCTAAGTTTCCTCAGATTATAAAGTTCTCCACCATATATACTTTTACTAGCTTTGTTGTGAAGTCTATGCACATGCCTATGCAAAATGCAAATAGGTTAATATTATGGATAATATGATCAATGTGACTATCGTGTATATTTGAATTTTCTGTTGGTTTCCTATAATTAATAGTAATCGATGTACTTTAATATTGCAGGAGGAGGATACTGTGGGCAACAAGACGAAGCTGGCCATGACTGGGTTGAAGGACCGGTATGATCCTGACTTTGTTGATGACGACATCTACGAGGTAAAGCCTACTTGAAATTTTGTTTTTTTACTATATGATCAATATGACTTTTGTGTATATTTGTTTTACTATATGAATGCAACTCATTTTTGTGTGCAGTGTAACTCTGGAGATGATGTGGACGACGGGAACGTCGACACCTTCGTATCGAAGGAAGTCCAAAAGATCAAGGACCAAGGAAGGCTGCCTACTACAAGAGAAAGAAGTTCCGGTGCCCCTATTGTACCACTAAGCCAAAGCCTAAGGATGGGATCTTTGAGCACCTTGTGTCTCATGCACGGGATGCATCATAGTGGAGAGGATGTCAAGATGAGGGCGCAGCATGCATCCCTCCTAAAGGCTTTGACTCCCGATTAGTAGCCCTATGTGATCTTGATCATCTAATGTTTTATTTTTGTTAAAGTCCATGTGGTTGTGAACTGTTGGAAGATTGTATATTTTTGTAATGTAATATGTGAACTGTTGGAGTTTATTTGTGGTTTATTTTATCTTGTGTTCACATTATCTTGTAAAAAAGAAGTGTTAAAAATAATTTTAAAGGAGTCTAGCAAATGTATGAAAGAAACAAAAAAGAAATATAGAACAGTAATAAAATAGTGTGCAAATATAGGGTCCATGCCTTATATTATCTTGTGTTAAAAAGAATTTTAAAGGAGTCTACCAAATGAATGAAAGAAATAAAAAATAAATATAGAAGAGTAATAAAATAGTAATTTAAAAAGGTATGTGCAAAAATCACCATGTCTTCCCTTGTCATCTAGTGTGCAAATATAGGGTCCATGCCTAATATAGGATCATTTGCACAAACTATGGCACGGTTAACCCTAAACCCTAACTCATTCCCCTTGAAAACCATGCACCCTTGTTCATGATAGCTAAGTTGTATGAAGGAAATTTCATGAAAATATCCGTAGTAGTGGTTTGTTAAGTAACATAAAACGATGATGTGCGCATGTTTCAAATTTTTTGATTTTTTAAAGTTTACTTATGCCCAACCCTAGCACTAAAAACCCTCTCAAAACCCCTCAAAACCCCGCACTACTAGGGTCGTTGGATCGCTGTTCGGGAACGGTTTAGATGAGGTGCTACGCGAGATGAGGCCTGGTTGGCTGGATCGGGCGGGTGCTCCGTGAATGCGGACATGAGTGGCCCAACTGGCAGCGCGGGAACATGGACACACGACAGAGGGCGTCGGCCGCGTGCTGGGCGGATGGGCCGTCGTAGAGGCCTAGTCTCAGCCTGCCATGCATGCACACTGTCGCATCAAGGCAATTAGTGCACCCTCGGGATGCAGCTTTATTGATCGACACGCCTTGATTCAATGTGAAAAGATGGAGGCAGTGCTCCATTGAACTCCCGCATAGACGGTCCACTCGCCGCACTCCTCTGATTAAGTACCGGCGCACATCATCGTTCCACCGACGCGCTTCACTCCATTGCTTCCATGGGCCATGCAATCCAAAACTAGTTTAGCCACCATGGTGAGGAAGCTACAGACCGCAATGATCTCCACTAGAGGTCTAAGCCCCAGGGCGTTGCCCGGCACATGCGGCGGCTCCAACACTGGTGCGGCTGCGGGCTCCAATTCCGGCGCATCCTCATTGGGCTCCAACACCTATTCCAACTACTACGAGCTCGAGCCCACGCCGTCTGAGCTGTCTCGTGACCACAGGAAGCTCGAGGAGGAGGACGCCGAGGAGGAGGTGGCCTTCGAGGCGATGTAGGAGCACCTTGACATCTACGATGTGCAAGATGCGGCTGAGGAAGACGCACCGCCTCCTGCGCCCGATGTGCCGTGCTCACTACCCAGGCCGAGGAGCCCCTGCGCGCGGTGCAGCAGCATCTTGACCAGGCGGTGCTAGTCGTATCTCTGTCAACGGCACAGGTAGAGGCTGTCAAGCGTTAGGCAAATGAAGAAGAACCTGCAACCCGAGAGCAGACGAGGGTGGCTACTCTGCATGCAGCAGCCGTCTTCGAGGCGAAAGGCGAGGGACCATACATCGTCATCCTATCCTCCTCTGATGACGAAGACCACAACGATGACGACGACGGTACCATCGTCCTTTGAGATGATGAGGACAAGTAGCATCCATTTGTTGTCGCGGTTGGCATCGGCCGGCCATCTTATGTCGCCCCCTTGAAATATTGTATTAGTTAGTGTAATGTCACTATATTAGTTCGCTCTCTTAATCTATGAACATGTTTGCTAAGTTAATCAGAATCTCTGAATCTATTAATATGTTGTGTTTTACACTGCTGCGTTTCTAGTGCCACTGATTTGTGGGCCCTTCTGTAACATAGGAATGTCAAGTCGACTACCCCCGGCTCTGCTAATAAGCAAACAAATGCACACAACTGAAATGCCTAGCTCGATGCATAATCAAGCGATGGTCCTGAGTTCGATCCCCATGGGATTATATTATTCCACTTCGTTTGCAAATAAACCAAACACTGACATGTGGTCCTGCGGTGTCCCAATAGTCAGTATGTTTCTCAACATATGCACCAGGTAACAGTTAACTACATTGACCCGATGGAAACGCTTCGTTTTGGACAGACTTGAGTGTGGGCCGAGTAGTGGAGGGGAAAAGTGAGGGGCGTTAGTTGGGTGAGGGGAAACTGAGGAGTGCTAAGCAACCGAGAGCATAGAAATAGAAATTCCTTTTGTTATATGTTACATAATAGAAGTCTTGTTAAATTCTATAACGGTAATAGTCAACGAATGACTAACTTGGAATAACACTAACCAAAATATGCCTATCAAAAGGACTCGTAAATTTAGGATAAATTTATTCAAAGATGCAAATTTAATGTGCATAGAACAAAAGATGGGATCTATTTATTATTTTTTTGTTATTTGGAAATGGTCGCCATCTACCTCTGGCTAGGAACAGCGGAGATATATCTAAAGAAATCCAGATACTAAGCACGAAGGATAAATATTTGAAAGATAAAATGAGTTGGTCCAAATCACGAAAGAGGAGCAATTGGCTCCAATTTAGCAAGCAAGTAAAGAATACAATAGGAGAGGTGAAAATACAACATGGTTAAGCATATTGTGCGCAATTGTGCAACTTCATACTTGTTGGTTGGAATATTTTGCCCGTGAACTGCAGCCACATGATGACCTATTGCTGCAAAATCAAAGAAGGAGAAAAATAATGATGCATTGGACATCGAAAAGCTAAACTAACCAAAATAATAAACTGAATCTTCGAATGCAAATGAGATCCTAAGAGGAATAAGATCTGTAGGAGTGAGAAGGAAGAGAAATCATGCGGTATATTTATAAAATGTAAAGTTCTGATGATATCCATGAACTCGATGAAATTAATGTGTCAATCTGGCAGAACATTGCCTTAGGTACTTTACTGTTTTAAAACATAGTGATGCACATGTTTAGTGGGTGTGAAAATGACATGGACTTAAAGTAGACATAAAACTTTCTAAGTTTCATAATTAGATCATATTCATATGATGCCGGGATTAAGTACTATGGATCTTATAAAATGCAATTTTCTGTAACAGAAGTTCACTTATATTATGTTAGTCACTTAGATACAAGAAATGAACATGTTAAAGATGATTAACATGGCAGGCATGGGCATGACGTGAAAGTACACATTATGTAGTGCAAAACTCATGTAGGTTGCAAACGTGTAAGAGCTATAGGTCAATGGCTATCATCATGCCAAGTTTGTAAATTTTAACAGATTCTGTCAGTTATATTATGATGCACTTTTGCAACAGGGTTTTCATCAAGCAAATTGATCCTAACATAGATGAAAATGCCACCATTATGTAGAACACGAAAAAAATGTACAACGTTCACATAAGGCACGTTTTATCGGATGCACGGATTAAAAGTTACAACAGTTTTACAACAGTTTTAATATAAGGTAGTGCAGCTCCTTTCAGCTAGGCGCTGCACAACCAGGAGTGAGGCCCGGGCTGCCACGCTGGACCAACGGGTGGCGCCTAAGAGCCAAGCGTTGCACAGTATAGTGTGACGTCTATCTGTCGGCCTCCACTCAGGGTCAGCTCAGTGATATTTTCGAAAGCAGTTCAGATTGTGAATTCTTTTCGTCCTCCTCGGATCAAATATGTGTTTTTGCCTCATCCGTGGCTCCTATCCTGTTAGAAAAACAGAGCTAGGACAGTCAGTGCCTGTCACTAGCTCTTGCATTGTTCCACTGTCTTTATATTTTCGGGCGTCCCATCTCATCGCATCCACAGCTTTGTCTTTGCGCAAAACCTTTGCTCTTTTGGGAACGACCGCCATTGTCGCTGCCTACGGCTCCCTGTTTATTCATCCATCTATGGACGTCTTTGCTCTCTTGTCATGTCCAGACTCCAGAGCGCGCTGCCTTTGGTCCTTTCAGCTGCCTTTCAGCGGCATCAAAAGCTTCACAGCCATCGCAGTCGACCGAAACCATTTGACTTGCCCACCGAGAGACGACGACGATGAGCGCGCACAGAAGAGACCTTTAATCAATCTATCAAGAAGTTTTTGGGGGTAGACCGGTAGGGTTGGAATCTATCACGTCCTGATCATGATCTGCTGATCTTCCTCCTCTTGCTGCTGACGGGGGAGCTGTCGAAGGCAGAGCTCGCACTCGCGGGCGACGACGATGGCATGGTGGTGGTCGTGCTGGCGCCGTCGCTTGTGCAGCTGAGGTAGCCGGCGTCCAGGTCCAGCACCCCGGTGGGGCTCCCCGGCGCAGACATGCCGGGGGAGTAGGCTCTGCCCATCAGGCCTGCGGTTTTACGTGGCGGCACGGTGGCGCCGGTGGCCTGGATCATCGCTTCATGGCAACTCAGCACCCGCTCCTGCAGAAAGCAACAAGCTATTAAGTCGCCATGTCACAGAGCGTAAATGCGGCTCACGCGTTCCCTGCACGGTGTCTGGAGAAGTACGCGCGGCTACAGGAACAGGGGCGACTGCAATGACTACGGGTGTTTTACACGACTTTTACAGGCAAGGCTAAGGTGGGTTGTTTTAATTGGTGATTAGATGAGGCCGGACCCACCCTAAAAATCAGGGGGAGAGATTAGTGAGGGGAGAAGGGTTGGTGCGTAACTTCCTGTAAACCCAATCTGTAGGTCTAGCATTTTTGCCTAGCGTACTGCTGTAGGTCCAAAAGGCCAAGAACCGCGCCGCGACGCAGTAAATGAGACGTGGTGCCCAGACAAAAAAAACTTGCGTGCGCGTCTCACCTTATCTACGTGGGTGCAGCAGGCCGGCTTGTGGGCGGCGTGTTCTTCCCCGGCCACGGCGGCGGCCACCGTCGCGGCGATCTCCGAGGGCCGGAACTCCAGGCAGCTCGTCCCTGTCATACGTGAACCGCTCCACAATGTTAGATTTTTCAAGAAAGATCTCTTGGCAGAGATCGATCGATCTGCCAAAAAGATGCTGCGCGCGCACCTCTGGATATGCAGAGGATGAGCTCCGTGGCGTCCCGGACGGCCTGCCTCGACGGCGCATTGCCGCCGCTCAGCTGGTGGAGGAAGTAGTCGAGGTAGGAGAAGGGGGTGACGGCCTGCATCCGCCATTTGAGCGTGCTCAGGACCAGCAGCTCCATCCTCTGGATCGTCTTCGCCTCGAACACGTACCGCGCGTCCCCGGCCTGATCGAACACAAGTGCGGTGGTCATTACAAGATCTTCAGACCAACCAAATGGGTGCTTTAATTAGATTCTCATCTCACCTGCAGGTCGATGGACTGAGGCACGGAAGTTTCGTCCATCTTGGCAGCAAGAGACAAGCACGCCACCGATAGCAGCTGCGTCATCCAAGCCTTGCCCTCCTGTAAACACGAGCGCGGTTCACATGAATCAGCGCTGCAATGGCGTGGCGTGGCGTGCATTAATGGCGGGCCATGTTCATAGGGTGGACGTAGTATCTCCTTACCGGTATCTGGTAGAGCGAGAGGAAGCGGTCCATGTAGTTGAGGGCCAAGCACGCAGTGACAGGGCCGAAGCCGTAGTACGTGTGAACCTGTTGGACACCGATGGTTAATCATCAAGCACTGGATCGACGCGAACGGGAGCGAATCAGAAGTAAGAGAGAGAGAGAGAGAGACAGCTCGCGTCGATTAAGGAAAGAGGACGCACCTTCCATATCCAGTCGATGGAGTCCGTCCGCACGCGGAGATCCACGCCCCCGGCGCGGAGCCGCTCGGCGTAGTCCTTCCTGGGCATGTGCTCCACCTCCGTCGCCACCCAGCGGGCCACGCACTCCTCGGACGGCAGCGGGAACTCCACGGCCAGCTCGCCGCCGCCGCCGCAGTACGGTGACCCGCCCGCCATCGCTCCCGCCGCCGCCTCCACCTCCTCGCCGTCGCTGAAGCCGAAGATGCTGCTGCTGTCCTCGGCGCAGAGCAGGATGGAGGCGGCCATCTCGTAGCTCGGGGCCATCGGTCTCTTCCTTCCTGGTATATGATAGTACAACGATACACGGCACGGATGGCCCGGGCGCGGCTTGCTCGCTACTCCTCCTCGACGGACCTCGTGCAGCTCGTGCTCCGCCTCTGGTCCGGAGCGGGTGAGGTGCGGAAGCGGAGGAGGAAGAGGAGTGGAGGGGCGGATGAGAGGAGGGGGGGACGGGTCTTTTGTACGTAGCGGCGTGCGGACAACGGAGGGTATTTTGGGCAAGGGGTAAAGACGGGCAACGGAAGCGGGAAGCGGGGGCGTTGACTCGAGCAGCCAAATTTTCCACAGCGCTTTCGCTCGTCCCTCCCACCTTTTCTTTCCGAGTTTGTACTTTGAGGCGCCGGAATGCTTTTCCGGACCCTTTTTTATGATTGTTTTCTTTTGTGCGTGAGTGAATTCCTGCATTGTTTCTCCCTGTTCTTCTATATCGTGTTTCCTTCCTATTATTATTATTATTATTACTAGCAAAAGAACCCGTGCGTTGCAGCGGGAGAGAAAACATAACACACACTCTTAACACAACAACCATCACCCAAGATCATAATAGGTCTATCTCCTTCATTTTTGCGAGGCATCATATTTGTGTTGCCGCTTATCCTTCTTCTCACCATCGCCGGCGATGGCCTTGGTGTTCACACAAAAAAATTGTGTTTGAATATGTTTAATCCTAAGGTGTCTCTCTCTCCCTTTCTCTCTCTCTCTCTCTCTCTCTCTCTCTCTCTCTCTCTCTTTCTCACTCTTGCGATGAGAAATCTGTTGTTTTTCCCTGCGACATTTTTCAGAGGTATGCATGTGTAGTTATCAACGTTTTTTCCCTATATTATTATAGTGGGGTGTTTATTTGCAATCCGGGTCGCCGCCAGTATGAAAGGAAAACGGATCTTACGCTATAAATTATAAGTTTGCTCCCAAAACGATATTTTAAAAATATTTAACAGGTAAAATTAACATCATATTTAGATTCCACATATTTTTTTAATAAAATTTCATATATAATATGTTAAAATAGAAGTTACGGTTTAAAAGATATGAATAATTTAGAAAATTATTTATTTGACTTAAATATATTCCAAAATAATATTTAAAAATACTTAACAGGTGAAAATAATCTCATATTCATATTCTACATATTTTTTAATCAAATTTCATATATAACATGTTTAAATCGGAGTTACGGTTTAAAAGATATGGATGATTTAAAAAAATATTGTTTGACTTAAATATGATCCACGGATGAATTACCTAAAACATCAGGGGATGTTTTCAAAAATGTAAAATAACGGCTCAGGTGTGACTTAAATCCGGACTGCGGATTTATTTCAACAAAACACAGAAACTTTTGTGTAAAATATGAAAAAAACGATACGTTTTAACTTAAAACAGGACTGCGGGTTGAATTCTTTGAAATAGATGGACTTTTCTGAAAAATGCTATGATGGACGAAAAAAACCCAATTTGCTTTATTATTAAAAAAATAGGTAAAGATAAAGATTATTATTATTATTACTACATTATCACGTTTACCGTTGGGGTCTGGCACGTACGCGTAAAAAGAGATGCTGTGTACTGCCGGTGTGAAATGAGTGAAACGAGATATGATGATTGCAGAAGATGATGAGGGGTAAAAAAAAGAAAGAAACGGACATATGTGACGAGAGCGACAATGGCACCTTGGCACCTTGCCTTTGTCGAGTTAAGCAAGGCGTTAACGGATGACAACCAGCATATGATCATGATGGTTCTTCTGTGGAGGGGATTTTCAGCAAAATATACACAGCTAAGATTACTTAATTTTGTTAGTTCATTTTTGGACCCAAATAGCCTTGGAAAGTCGGATTTTTAGGGCTCCGGGCAAATGCCCTCAAAGCCCACGGATTACGATCGAATGGATGGCAATTTCTCTGTACAACGTGGCAATTTTCGTGCCTTTTTTTGTACCAAATGGCAACTTTCGCTCTGATCATGGCAAATCCTAGACAAGCCTGGGTGTTTGCCGGATAATTTTTTTCTCTTTTTGCAGAAATAAGCTGACATTTATTAACACGCAATATATCTTAACATAGTTACATTGATATAATTAACTTAGATAAGTTGCATATTCGCAAAATAAAAACCTAGATAGGTTGCAACTACGAGAACTCCAAATATGGAGATATCTCAATGATGTAGACGCGCGTACATGATTTTGGTCACATCTGGATCTGAATTTATATATATGTTTCTCCGGTTTTCTCAGGTTTCCCGTTCTAAAAGCGCGGCTCATTGCAAAGCTCATAGTAATTAGCTTATCATTTATTAAGCAGGCGATAAGCACGTCACTGACAGGAGTCACGTCATCCCAGCATTTAGGCCATGCCGAGTTTTTTTAGAGCTTGGAAAGGCATATCTGCTATGTCGTTGTGAGTGAGTGTTCGCCCATGAAAACTCCTTTTCTCTATCTTGCGGCATTAAACATTTGTTTGAACTCCCTCGAGCACCAAAGTTTACAATTTCCGCAACATAAATATTTCAGACCTTCCCAAAATATTTGAAATTTAAAAATCATTTTGAACTCGGATCTCATTAAAATTAGCCGAGTCAAAAGATTATCTAATTTAAATTTTATTTGGAGTTAGTTTGAACATGGCCTGGAATTTCAACGTTCCAAAATTCTGGGCACTCACTAACATTACCAAAATTCAAAATGGTGTTGAAATCCGTCCAAAGTGATCAAGAGGTGGTTCTACCATGATTGACCATGGCCCTTTTCGGTATTCGCTTGGGCACAAAATCAGATCCAAAGACCTCGAGGGCTGCCAGTATGTAGATGATACACATGACGAGTTTCCAGACCCGACCAAAGGATAATGTTGTCCACTTCTCTATTTTGGGTTTGCTAATTAATTTTCACACTAAATTAAGGGAAATGCCAACTGCTACACAACTACCACGTAATAATCTAGTAAACGATGCGTTTGATTATGTTGCATTTACAATTGCATCATGTGTTTCAACTGCAAGTTTTCAACGAGATTCACTTGTTTCAGCTGCATGCTTAATAATTGTTAAGCAAGTAATAGTAGTATATGTTTACTGAAGAGCCACCCCAAATAAAACTCTAGATGGCTTTAAAACATTATCGCATAGCGCTTCCATGTCCTAGAATGTGCTGCACTTTTGGCAATAGACGAGTTAGTCGGTGGTGGCTTACAAATTTCATTGATTGAATCCACTTGCCATTGCCACGGAAAATGCAATAACGAGATAGAGCCACATCATCTGAAACATAAGCCTTACCCATAAAAGGACGGGCTAAATTGCTTAGCGAGCTGCCATTTCTCAACGGATTCTGAAATAACTATTCTCAATCAACCCTTCAACCATTGGATCTTGCACAGTTAGTCATGCATTTTTTTAAGTTCTTGGTGGACCACATTTTATGTTTTTTTTCATGTTTCTATTTTTTTCTGTGCAAGTACAATTACACGCTACGCTGGAGGGCAAGCGCATAGTTTTTCCTCAACCGGCTGAGATTCATCCAAACCAAATAACTTTTTTAGTTATAAAAACGTCATGGCGTTGTTACTTCGTGTCACACATGTGGTACCTATCATTTTGTGTTTTTTTTTCTAGTAAATGTGATATGATCGAACTCCGCTTTCTAAAGCCGACTCAGTTCAACGGGGCGACCCATTTCGTCCGCCGCCGTTCGTTTGGGTCGGCGCGGACAAAAGAGAAGGCCCAACGCGTCGACCCAAACCCAAAACGCGTCCGCTTCGTGTCCGCGCCGACGCATTTGCGGCCCAATTTGCGCCACAAATGTGTCGGCACGGACGCGGAATGGACCCCACACGCGCCTTCTCGGTGTCCGTCGCGGCCCCACCTGGCTGTCGCCCAACTGCCCGCCACCTCGCCGGTCAGCTTAATTTATGACCCCGGGCCCACGCGTCAGCGATGGCGGTCGTCCTTTTTTAAGCTGACCGTGCGGCGGGACCGTCCTTATCCAGCCCCCGACCCCATCTGGTCACACTCGCTCCCCCGCCACCGGCAAGCAAACCCTAGCCAACCCTAGCCACCCCAGCCGTGCCAAATGGGGCTCTTCTCCAGCGCCGGCAGCAGCAACAAGTCGAAGGGCAAGCTCCCCGCCGTCCCTTTCCCCGCAGGGTTCATCCCGCCTCCTCCTGCATCGGCTCGCCGACAGAGGCAGCGCGTGAACGTGCCCGTGCACCAGGCGGAGTGGCACTGGCAACACCGCGTGTCTCTGCCGTACCCCGATGCCACCCTGCCGCACGACTGGCATCTAGATTCGGAGAGGATCCCAGTGCCAGCAGCCCAGCGGTCGACTAGGGCGCACACGGAGGAGGTGCATCGCCGCGGGCGCTCCTAACGCCGGAGCAGCGCCGCGTGTCGTGGTACTAAGTCTGACAGTAAGAATAGGGGGTACGTATGGGGAGGCAAGGTCCTAGCTACGACAAGGTTGTACGCAAGTGTTTACGAGTTCAGGCCCCTCTCGGAGGAGGTAACAGCCCTACGTCTCGGAGCCCGGAGGCGGTCGACTGGAATGTATGAGTGTGTGTGTGTGTGTTACAGGGGGTGCGAACCCTTGTCCCATAGGAAGGGGGGTGGCTTATATAGAGTTCGCCAGGACCCCATCCATCCCCCGTTACAGAGGGTTGAAAGTACATAAAGATTGAGGTGTTACTGGTAACGCCGGCCTAAGTGCCTTTATGACCTTAAAGACTATGGAGTGAATGCTCGCCCGTTGTTGTTCTGAGTGACTTCTGGTCTTCAGTAGGTCGAGTGGTTCATTGTATGGTCGAGTGGTTGACTGGTCATGTGAATTCGGAAAGGTGGGGTACCCGAGTGGTTTATTGGTTGAGTGGATTGCACTCGACACTTTTACCGGGTACCCTCTGTTGTCTCTTGAGCTTCTTTGATTCTAGGGTAGTGACCTTGGGTAGGGCGTATAGGTCAGGCCTATGACCCTACCCTAGGTCTGTATCCTCATCATTAGCCCCCCCATGGATTAAGGTCCGAGTGGAAAGAAGGTTGAAGTTGATCTTGCTCCGACCCTTGCGCTTCACGAGTATTTTCGCAGGACGGAAGACTCATGTTAGAACTTCAGCTTCGCTTCAGTCGCCTTGATCGATTTAGAAAGTTGCCGAGTGAGTTTGCAACATCGTCTGTCGAGTGTTGTTTCTGGGCGCAGAATCTTTGGCGCGAGTGGTTGCGGCGTATCCCGGATCTCTCGGGATTCGAAATTTTGAGGAAGCGCGCGGGATGGGGCGTGCCGTGGTAAGCGGGATGGATAGACAGGAGTGCCTCGATCCCCGCGCCACCTTTTTCGCCACGTACCCAGCGCGCAACTGTTGTGGGATTTGACAGGATCACCCGGGCCCACGCGTCAGCCACTCGGAAGTGTGCCTATATAAGGCGACGGAGCCGAGGCGCCTCCACTGTGCGTGTTTATTTCCTTCTCTTTTTCTCCGCTTCCACACTACATCTGGCTCCTCCGCTCTCGCCGTCGCCGCCCCGCCATCATGGTGAAGAACAGGACGGCAGCGCTGGAACGCGCGAAGAAGGCGACAGGGGCGGTGAAAGGCAAGAAGCAGAATCGCGGGTCGTCATCACGCTCGGCGCTGCCACCAGGTTGGATCCAGGGCAATTGGATCCGATCTTCGCTCCGGCAGAATGATTTGGACAAACTGGTGGAGTCTAGGTTGATCACCAAGGGTGCTGCGCAGTTGCCGGAGGAGGAGACGGAGCCGCAACCGCGACCGGGTGAGTGTGTTCTGCTCGCCACTCACGTCGACCGGGGTTTCTCGCTCCCTCCGCACCCCTTTTTCTAAGGTTTCCTGAACTTCTTCGGAGCCCAACTCCATCATTTTTCTCCGAACACCATCACCTATCTTGCTGCATTCGTGTCCATGTGTGAGAATTTCCTGGGTTGTCGACCGCATTGGGGTCTTTTCAAGCACATCTTCACCATTCGCTCTTAGTCGGTGAAGAAAGCAAATACGAGTGACGAGAAAACACATGTCATTCAGATGTGTGGGGGTTTGGGTATCCAGAAAAGGCATAGGAGCTCTTTCCCTTCCATGACTCTTCCTGAATCGGTCAGGGGCTGGCAGTCGACCTGGTTCTACTGCCAGGACCTCGCAACTCCAGGCCAGTCGACCGGACTTCCCCACTTCACCTTTGATCGTGTTCAGACTCCTTCTTCGCTGAAAGTGACTGCTGCTGAGAGCGTGGAGACGAACATGCTAGTTGAGAGGGTGGTCCAACTGATCAAGCAGGGCGTCACTGGCATGGATCTGCTGGAGGTATTCCTCAGTCAACGCATCCAGCCTCTCCATTCCCATGACCATCCTATGTGGATGTACTCTAGGGTCGACGACACCGCTTGGGTTCATCCAGAGGAAGTACCAGCTAAGACAGTGGCCCTGTGGTTGAAAAGCATTACAGGCAACAAGGACAACCCCAGAGGAGCCAGGAGAGTCGACCCCTTCAGAGACAACAACCAGCCAGACAAGGTGTGTCTTCCATCACCGATTGTTTTTGATTACATATTCCGACTACCCTTGAATCCGACTGACTTTTACTCGACTTCTTGTCTTGTAGGTTTTTACTGAGATGTACTCGATGCCCAATGGTGAACAAGTTTTGGAGCAAGGCCAGGAGGGAGAGGACAGTGCGGAGGAGAGCGGTGATTGGGAATCCCCGGACAATGAAGACGAAGAGGAAAGTGACGAGTCGGACGACGAAGAAGCGGTCGACTCGCCACCTCGCTTGGAACATCGATCCAAGCAACACCATGACCCGGCGGGCGAGCGCGGTAAGAACGCGGCCTCAAGCACCTAAACGTAGAAGTGTACTCGGACGTCGACTCTGGAGCCAACAGAAAAAGTCGCCAAGCAGCCCAAGGTTGCTCCTCCAAAAGCTCGGAAGACTCTGCCCAGGATCAAGATGGATGTTCCTGTTGCCTCTGGGTGAGTATCCTTTATGTGTTTACCTCTACCGACTGATTCTTCTGTTCTGACCGAATGGCATGCACCTTTCCATCCCAATCTCTGTCGCAACTGACATGGACATTGACAAGGCCCTAGGAGATGAGGAAACCGATGACGCGGCCATCTCCCGAGCTGGTAAGTCCGCTCGACCAAAACTTATTTCGTCGATTGAGTTGTTGGTCAGTTGAATTTTTGATGTTTTCTTTTCGCTGCAGCTCCACGAGACATTGTCGTGCTTCCCGATGAAGAAGAAGAAGAAGTGCCTCTGAAGGAGAGGAGGAGGAGAGGCAAGGGCTCGAGCGGGAGAGCACTTAAGGTTCAAGTCCCTCAGTCGACAACGGTGCTTAAGACGGTGGTCGAGCGATCCGGAGATCCGGTTCGGACCAACGTCACATTCGCTGACCCGCTGACGACTGATCACCCATCAGGGTCGACTGCTCCGACTCCTGCTGCTCTAGTGCAACTCCATGTGTCCGACCCAGTGGCTGCTTCGGCCGCCTTGGCGCCATCACTCTTTGCTACATACCAAACTCCAGACGATTCGCCAAGTGCCGCCAGGGAGGCTCTTCGCCAGGTGAATCTTGTTATGGAGCAAGTGAAGGTGATGCATGAGGCCAGTCAGGTGGCCTATAATGCCAGCACCGCTCTGCAGACCAATGTCAAGGTCAGTTAACTCCGGACTGAACTTTTGAATCATGAAAAACTCCCGCTGTTGCTTCCCTGCCCATATGTGCATCTACTATCATGGGTCTGTGTTTCATATCCGGTCACCCACTAGGGTGTGCCTACCTTAGAGTTTAATAGGTCTTCCCCTCCACTCGACTCATGCTGAGTCGAGTGTTTGTCTGAATAGGTGGGGGCATGCAGAGTGCACCCACTAGGTGTAGTCCCCGAGACCACGGTCGACTGTTGGCAGTCGGCTGGGGTCTGAGAATCTACTTTTTTGACTCATGTTGGGCAGACCATGCTGAGTGTTGATCCAAACCGGTGGGGGCACGCTAAGTGCACCCACTGGGTGTAGTCCCCGAGACTACTATTGAATATTTGATTCGGCAATATTCTTAGAGTAACTTTCATTGTGATTGTCCTTTGTTTCTGTCGACTGATATAACTCTCTCATTGACTGCAGAGGTCTTGTGATCTTGGGGCTCAACTTTCTGAGTTGAACAAGAAGCAAATCAGCCTCAATCTTGATCTTGAACTGGCGAAGAAGAACCTCAAGACTGCTCAGGAAGAAACAACCATCATGGGAGGTAACCAATCGTCACCTGTCCACCTTGTGGCTCGCGCTTCTCAGTGTTTTTTTTCTTTCAGTCTCTTTGAACCGAGTGACTTCACACGAACAGATGTACATAGTGAAAACCGTCAACTTCAAGCTCGTCTGAAGAGTGTTGTGTCTTTAGAGAAAATGAAGGAGGCTCTAGAGAAGAAGGATCTGGATCTTGCTGCTGCTCAAAAGGAGGCACGAGAGAAGACAGTGCTTGCGGACAAGAAGTTGTCTTCGGTCAGCAAGTTGGAAGAGGAGAACTCGAAGCTGATGACCGCCATCTCTGAGGCCAATCGGGAGGTCGAGCAACTGAAGAAGGACAAGGAGAACTTAACCAATGAAGTCAGAAGCCTCAAAGCCAAGATGGGCGAACTGGAGTCCTATCTGGGACAACTTGCAACAAAACTGGTCCTGAAGCTTGAAGGTATCATTGTTCGAATGATTTGTTGCCATCGATTGGAACGTCTTGTCATACTGTGGGTTCACCATTTTTTCCGATTGTGCAGAACTTTGTCAGGACTTCGAGGCTGAGACTGGGCGGGTCGAGACGGGTCTCGACCCCATCAATTGTCCGGTTAAAGATGATGTTGCGATGAACTTGCTGTGGTTGGAATCACATATGGACAGTGCCGTTGCTTATCTTGCCCGACTGAAGGCGGCGATGACTCGGGTTGATGCTGAACTCTGGCCTCAGGCAGAACTTTCACAAGATCTCGAGTCACTGATGGCTCGACTGAATCAGATCCCTGGTCGAGTGCAAGAATGGAAGAAATCATCCGCACGCTGTGGTGCTAATGTTGCCCTGTCATTGGTCCGAGTGCACTGCAAAGACGCCAGAGAAGACAAGCTGGCGGCCCTCAAGGTTGTGAACACCAAGAAGCACACTTTCCAGTCCTTCATGGACACTTTCCTTGAAGTTGCCACTCGCATTGCAGACAGCATTGATCTTGACAGTTTTTGTGATCTAGCTAGCCCTTCTCCTGACGAGTGACTGAAAAACTTTATGCCCCACACTTATTTTCCTTGGAATGCCGAGTGATCGTGTAATCGTTAAACTCTTTCAGGCTTGATGCCTGAATACTCTTGTCTGCTGCAGTTCTGAACTTTTGAAGGGTTTATCCGAATTTGGATTTCTTTGAATATCGTGGCTTTTGCTCCGTTTCTTAAACTGTTTCTGATTGTCCCTCGATTCCGAGTGGACTTGATCCTCTCACCCTTTGCCGAATGAAAGTACATTGTATTTGTGACGGAGCTCAATCGCAGTGTTCAGTCTACACCTCGTCGCCCTTGCGGATAAGGACGGAACATTGTACTTGTGGCGTAGCTCAAAGGTAGAACTCAGTCGACGCATCGTCGTCCTTACGGATAGGGACGGAACATTGTATTTGTGGTGTAGCTCAGAGGTAATGCTCAGTCGACGCCTTTGTGACTTAGGCGATTACAGGGTCGCAGCTAAGCCCCCGAGTGGGAGGATTGCTCTCCACTCAGAGTGTTTTTTAACTTAGGCGATTACGGGGTTGCGGCTAAGTCCCCGAGTGGGAGGATTTCTCTCCACTCGGAGTGTTTTTTAACTTAGGCGATTACGGGGTCGCAGCTAAGTCCCCGAGTGGGAGGATTGCTCTCCACTCGGAGTGTTTTTTAACTTAGGCGATTACAGGGTCGCAGCTAAGTCCCCGAGTGGGAGGATTGCTCTCCGCTCGGAGTGTTTTTAACTTAGGCCATTACGGGGTCACAGCTAAGCCCCCGAGTGGGAGGATTGCTCTCCACTCGGAGTGTTTTTTAACTTAGGCAATTACGGGGTCGCAGCTAAGCCCCCGAGTGGGAGGATTGCTCTCATTCGAAGTGTTTTTAACTTAGGCGATTACGGGGTCACAGCTAAGCCCCCGAGTGGGAGGATTACTCTCCACTCGGAGTGTTTTTTTAACTTAAGCGATTACGGGGTCGCAGCTAAGCCCCTGAGTGGGAGGATTGCTCTCCACTCTGAATGATTTTAACTTAGGCGATTACGGGGTCGCAGCTAAGCCCCTGAGTGGGAGGATTGCTCTCCACTCGGAGTGTTTTTTAACTTAGGCGATTACAGGGTCGCAGCTAAGCCCCAGAGTGGGAGGATTGCTCTCCAAACTTAGGCGAATCGGGTTCGCAGCTAAGCCCCCGAGTGGGAGGATTGCTCTCCACTCGGAGTGTTTTTTAACTTATGTGATTACAGGGTCGCAGCTAAGCCCCCGAGTGGGAGGATTGCTCTCCACTCGGAGTGTTTTTTAACTTAGGCGAATCGGGTTCGCGGAAGCCACCCACTAGGGGATTTGGACACAAGTGATTACGAGAAACCAATCATTAAGATACTGTAACGATCTTGTCCTTGTAAAATAATCTAAAATGCTTTTATTACAACTCGACGGATCAAGTGATTCTAGGTGTAGAAAGGACGAAGCAGCTCCGCGTTCCATGCACGTGGCTCGTCTATTTTCTTGGCTACGTTGTAGATGTGATACGCTCCATTGGGAAGTACCTTGGTGATGCTGAAGGAACCTTCCCAGGCCGGAGCGATCTTGTGAGGTCATTTCTGAACCACTCGGAGCACAAGGTCTCCCTCCTGAAATGCTCAACCTCTGACATTGCGGGCATGGAATCGACGCAGATGTTGCTGGTAAATGGTCGACCGGACCAAAGCCATCTCACGTTCTTCCTCCAAGAGATCGACTGCGTATTCGCATGCTTACTCAACTTCGGTTTCTGAGAACAGTTCAACTCTGGGAGCATTGTGCAACAAGTCACTGGAAAGCACAGCCTCGGCGCCGTACACCAGGAAGAAGGGGGTTCGTTCAGTCGACCGGTTGGGTGTTGTCCTCAGCCCCCATAGGACTGATGGTAGTTCGGTCACCCAGGCTCCAGCAGCATGCTTAAGATCACGCATCAGACGAGGTTTTAACCCTTGAAGGATCAAACCATTCGCGCTTTTAGCCTGTCCATTCGACTGCGGGTGCGCGACGGACGCGTAGTCGACCCGAGTGCCTTGAGATGCAGAGAATGC
Source organism: Triticum aestivum (assembly GCF_018294505.1). Classification (NCBI taxonomy): domain Eukaryota; kingdom Viridiplantae; phylum Streptophyta; class Magnoliopsida; order Poales; family Poaceae; genus Triticum; species Triticum aestivum. The sequence goes on from NC_057807.1 coordinate 428,466,760, forward strand.
CTTGAATTCATCAGAATCAAAGTTGGATCCGTTATATGTGATGATGCTGTGAGGAACTCCATATCTGAATATCAACTCTCTGATGAAACTGACGGCAGTGCCTGCTCCAAGGTTCTTGATGGGCTTGGCTTCGATCCACTTGGTAAACTTGTCGACTGCTATGAGCAAATGGGTGAAGCCACTCGCGCCGGTTTTGAAGGGTCCGGCCATATCCAATCCCCAGACTGCGAACGGCCAAACGAGCGGAATAGTTTTCAGGGCACATGCGGGTTTGTGAGACATGTTGGAGTAAAACTGGCAACCTGCGCACTTGTCGACTATATCCTTCGCCATCTCATTTGCTCGAGGCCAATAAAACCTCGCTCGGTATGCTTTGGCCACGATGGTCCGAGAGGACGCATGATGACCACAGGTCCCCGAGTGGATATCATTTAGGATCATCGGACCTTCTTCTGGGGTGATGCAGCGTTGTGCAACTCCTGTGACACTCTCTCTGTAAAGCTGCCCTTTTATCATGGTGAAAACTTTGGATCGACGGACTATATGGCGAGCCTCGTCTTCTTCCTTTGGGAGCTCTTTTCTAAGAATGTACGTGATGTATGGGACCGTCTAATCGGGAGTGATCACTAAGACTTCCATGATCAGGTCGACCACGGCTGGAATCTCTACCTCAGTCGGGTCGGTTGGACTTATCGGTTGCGGGGGCTCTTCCTTGAAGGGATCTTCTTGTACTGACGGGGTATGGAGATGCTCCAAGAACACATTGCTGGGGATAGGCTTCCGAGTGGAACCTATCTTCGCAGATCATCAGTAGCTTGATTTTTGCTTCGCGGTATGTGGTGGAGCTCCAATCCCTCAAACTTCTTTTCCAGCTTCCTCACTTTGTTGCAGTAACCTGTCATTGCAGGACTCCTGACATCCCATTCCTTCATCACTTGGTTAACCACCAAATCTGAGTCGCCATAAACCATTAGGCGTCGGACGCCGAGTGAAATGGCCGTACGCAACCCATATAAAAGTGCTTCATACTCTGCTTCATTGTTTGAAGAGTCAAAGTGAATCTGAAGGACATAACTGAGCTTGTCTCCTCGTGGGGACACCAATAACACTCATGCACCAGAGCCATTCAACATCTTGGACCCATCAAAGAACATGGTCCAATGTTCCGACTGAATTTGCATCGGCTGTTGCTGTTCAGTCCACTCTGCGAGGAAGTCTGCAATTGCTTGAGACTTAATGGCCTTCTTTGTGTCAAATTTGATATCCAAAGGAAGAAGTTCAATCACCCACTTTTCCACTCGACCAGTTGCATCTCTGTTATTCAGGATCTCTGACAAAGGAGCGCCGCTGACGACTGATATTGGATGATCAGAGAAATAATGTGCAACTTTCTTCATGGTCAGGTAAATCCAATAAACAAGCTTCTGATAATGAGGATATCTCTGCTTGGATGGGGTTAAGAATTATGAGATGTAAGACACGGGGTGCTGAACTTTGAAGGCCTTGCCTTCTTCTTCCCGCTCGATCGTGAGCACTGTGCTAACAACTTGTCATGTGGCTGCGATGTAAAGCAACAGAGGCTCCTTACTAACTGAAGCAGCAAGCACTGCCTGGGTGGAAAGCAGGGCTTTGAGCTCTTTAAACGCTGCTTCAGCTTCGTCACTCCACTCGAATTTGTCAGACTTTTTCATCGGTCGGTAAAGAGGCAGTACCTTTTCACCGAGGCGTGAGATGAATCGGCTCAAAGCGGCCAAGCAACTAGTAAGCTTCTGAACCTCGTGCAAGCACACTGGGCGCTTCATACGGAGGATTGTGCCAATCTTCTCTGGGTTTATGTCGATCCCTTGTTCGGAAACAAGGAAACCGAGTAACTTTCCGCCTGGGACTCCAAATGTGCACTTAGATGGGTTAAGCTTGATATCGTACCTTCTGAGGTTGTCAAAGGTTTCAGCTAGGTCAGTCAGCAGATCGGAACCTTTGCTTGAGTTAACAACTATGTCATCCATATATGCTTCCACATTCCGACTGACTTGAGTGAGCAGGCACTTTTGAATCATGCGCATGAATGTGGCACCAGCATTCTTAAGGCCGAAGGGCATAGTAACATAGTAAAAACACCCGAACGGGGTGATGAAAGCCGTTTTTATCTCATCGGGTCCATACAGTCAGATCTGATGGTATTCGGAATAAGCGTCAAGGAAGGACAGTCTCTCACATCCCGCAGTTGGGTCGACAATCTGGTCGATGCGGGGTAGAGGGAAATGATCTTTCGGGTAGGCCGGTTGATGTGTTTGAAGTCAATACACATTCGAAGTGAATCGTCTTTCTTGGGAACCATAATGACATTGGCGAGCCACTCGGAGTGGTATATCTCGCGGATAAACTCAGCAGCCAAGAGCCGAGCCACTTCTTCACCAATGGCTTTTCTCTTATCCGTGGTGGACCGGCGGAGGTACTCTTTGATGGTTGAGGGAGTCCTGGATTAGGGGGTGTCCGGATGGCCGGACTATGACCTTTGGCCGAACTCCCGGACTATGAAGATACAAGATTGAAGACCTCGTCCCGTGTCCGGATGGGACTTTCCTTGGCGTGGAAGGCAAGCTTGGCGATACGATATGAAGATCTCCTCCCGTTGTAACCGACTCTGTGTAACCCTAGCCCTCTCCGGTGTCTATATAAACCGGAGAGGTTTAGTCCGTAGGACGAACAACAATCATACCATAGGCTAGCTTCTAGGGTTTAGCCTCTCTGATCTCGTGGTAGATCAACTCTTGTAATACCCATACCATCAATATTAATCAAGCAGGAGTAGGGTTTTACCTCCACCGAGAGGGCCCGAACCTGGGTAAAAACATCGTGTCCCTTGTCTCCTGTTACCATCCGCCTAGACGCACAGTTCGGGACCCCCTACCCGAGATCCACCGGTTTTGACACCGACATTGGTGCTTTCATTGAGAGTTCCTCTGTGTCGTCATTGACAGGAAGGATGCCGCACCCCATCGTTAAAGACGGCGCTGTTGCTAAAGGAGCTTTGGCTGTCGGACAAACTCTCCGGATAGGCAGTTTTTTGATGACCGCTTGTTCGGCCGCTGCGCCGGCGATGACCTCTCGGGTCATCAAAAACAATCTCCAGATCAGCTCAGAACTCGCCGAGCAGTTAGATCCGATGGAGCTCTCTTCCCTTAACGATCTCTTGGATCGCCGCCGCCCTGGGAGTCGCTACAGATTATGGCCAGATTGGGTTTAAACCCGATCAGAGAGAGATCGGCTCTCCCCAGGTCACCCACCACGTTGAAGTGGTGGAAGAACAATGCGGTGAATCCCCACCCATCCTAAGGACCAGATGTGTCCGAATTCCCGACCCCTCCAAGACGAACAACCACGGAGGGGAGGACGTCGCCCAAGCCCTGAACCTAAAGTCAGGCAGCAGGCCGGACTCATTGAACAACGTCCAAGAAAATAAGATTCCGAATTCGGAATTCTCTTGGCCCCTGAGTCTTAGATCGGGCGAGGTTCCGGATTTAAATCCACCCGCCCACCCAAATATAAGGGACTTATCCCAAATACGGCAAGAGCCCGGGGAAACAGTACATCACTACTGGGCCAGATTCCTCCTGGTTATGAACAGGATAAAGGACTGCCGTGAGGAGGACGCAATTTTGTTCTTCTGTAACAACTGCACGGACATCGGAATCCTCAACGCCATAAGTCGCCGTGAAATTACACGCTTCGCCGACTTGACATCCATAGTACGAAAGTATTGTGCGACAGAAAGCGTTCAGAAAACCGAAACGAAATTCTGGGACAATCCGACCCTGAATTCAATCCCAGTCCGAAACAAAAGGGCGCATTATCGCCAGGCACCTGAGCCAAACCGCAAAAAACAAAAACCATCTATAGGGTATGGGACCGTACTGGAGGGATGGCTCAATGGACCCAGTAAAATTCATAGTTTAGGGGAAGTCGCACCAACTCATAGCCTTAGAGCATGTTGGATACTCCGGCAGGTGGCCAAGAGTGGCGAGGAGCTTTTAACTCCAGAACCCGCAGAGCAACACTCCAGAAACGCCAGTATGGTGTCAACAGTCTTCGAGACTTTCACATCAAACAATGTGAGGAAGCGAACGCTCCGCAGCCTTGCTGAAGTCTACCAAGTAGCAACAATAAATCCATGGAGTGACACGGCTATTACTTTTAATGCCAGTGACGAACCTAAATTCCGGCCAGCCCGAGCACCAGCTGCACTGGTCCTCGGTCCGATAGTGGACGGCTTCCGGCTTACAAAGGTACTCATGGACGGTGGCAGCGGATTGAACCTCATCTATGAGGAAACACTTCGAAAAATGGAAATAGACTGGAGCCGCATTGAGCGAAGCAACACAACCTTTAGAGGAATAATCCCCAGCCGGGAAGCATGCTGTTCAGGGAAAATCACACTAGACGTGGTGTTCGGCACGCCGGATAATTATAGATCCGAGGAGGTCACATTTCAAGTGGCCCCGTTCAGTAGCGGATACCACGCTCTGTTAGGGCAAGAAGCATTCACAAATTTTCAAGCTATACCCCATTACGGGTACATGAAGCTTAAGATGCCGGGACCCAACGGAATCATCACCCTTGCTAGTGATCCAGACATAGCGCTCCACGCCGAAAACAAGACAGCCGCACTGGCCCTCGAAGCATTTTCCGAAGCCCTAGCGGCTGAGGAACTAACCGTGTTGCGCTCCACGATGGACAGGGACGACATGATACTTGACAAGAGATCCAAGTCCACCTCCTTCAAGCCGGCAGACGAAATAGTCAAGTTTCAAGTCCATCCAACGGACACCACAAAAACAGCCTCCATCGGGGCACACCTAAGACCTGATGTAGACGCCGCACTCAGAGAATTCCTACGAGAAAATTGGGACATTTTCGCCTGGCACCCTTCAGACATGCCAGGAATCCCATGCAGGCTGGCCGAGCACAGCCTGAACATCCTAAAAGGGTTCAAGCCCATTAAGCAGACTCTTCGGTGTTTCTCCGAACCCAAGAGACAAGCCACGGGAGAGGAGCTAGCAAAACTACTGGAAGCCGGATTCATCAGAGATATAAAACATCCGGACTGGCTGGCAAACCTGGTGATGGTACCAAAGAAGGACAAATCCTGGTGCCTATGCGTCGATTTCAAAGACCTAAATAAGGCCTACCCAAAGGATCCCTTCCCCCTCCCCCGAATTGATCAAATCATCGACGCCACTACAGGACACAATTCATTGTGTTTCCTCGATGCATACTCTGGCTACCACCAAATCAAGATGGCAGAGTCAGACCAAGCCGCAACGGCATTCATCACCCCATACAACCCATTTTGCTTCAACAGGATGCCCTTTGGGCTCAAAAATGCCGGCGCGACATATCAGCGCATGATTCAGACATGTCTGGCCAACCAGATCGGCAAAACAGTTGAAGCATACGTAGATGACGTGGTCATCAAATCCAAGCATGTAGAAACTCTAGTAGACGACTTGAGGCTCACATTCGACAATCTCCGAGCATATGACATCAAGCTCAACCCAGAAAAATGCGTTTTCGGTGTACCGGCCGGAAAGCTCTTGGGCTTCATTGTATCCGGTAGAGGAATTGAGGCAAACCCAGCCAAGATCCGAGCTCTGTCGCAGTTGGATATCCCAAAAGACCTCAAGCAAATACAAAAATTGACTGGATGCGTGGCGGCTCTAAGCCGCTTTATCTCCCGCTTAGGAGAAAAGGCATTACCCCTTTATCGCCTCCTGCGGTGCACCGAACACTTCGAGTGGACGGATGCCACCACGGCCGGACTCGAAGAAATCAAAGCCATACTGGCAACAAATCCGGTCCTGGCCGCGCCCAACACGGGCGAACCAATGCTATTATACATCACGACAACCCATCAAGTTGTAAGCGCGATGCTCGTCGTCGAACGAGAAACGGACGGACACAAGTTTCCTCTCCAAAAACCAGTTTACTACGTGTCCACTGTCCTAACTCCATGCAAGTCACAGTACCTGCATTATCAAAAGATAGCATACGCGGTGTTCATGGCATCTCGGAAGCTGCGACACTATTTCCAAGAGTGTTCAATAACAGTGGCATCCGAAGTACCTCTTAATGATATTATAAACAACTGCGACGCAACGGGCCGGATTGCCAAATGGGCCATTGAGCTCCTCTCGTTCGATATAACTTACAAGCCATGGCAAGCCATCAAATCGCAGGTTTTGGCTGACTTCATCGCCGAATGGACCGAAGCCGAACTCCCTAAAGAGTACTACGCATATTCTAAATGGATCATGCACTTCGACGGCTCCAAAATGTTGGCTGGCCTGGGGGCTGGCGTTGTCCTGACTTCCCCTACAGGAGATATAGTCCAGTACGTACTTGAGATAATGTACACAGACTCTAACAACGCAGCCGAATACGAGGCCCTTATACATGACCTCCGGATGGCAGTCTCCATGGGCATTCAGCGCTTAGAAGTCCGCGGGGATTCAAACCTCGCGATATCTCAAATAAATGGAGACTTTGACGCCAAGGATCCGAAAATGGCAGCTTATCGCAGCGCCGTCTTAAAGATGTCAGCTCGGTTCGAGGGGCTTGAATATCACCATATAGCCCGGGAGAACAACCAGACAGCAGACGTGTTGGCACGCATCGGCGCAAAGCGCGATGCCGTCCCTCCCAACATCTTCCTAGAGAGGCTTTTCAAGCCATCCGTATCATGGGAGGGGGAGTCCGGACACAACCACACTGCCCCTCAACGAAGCAACACCGTCACCCCACACAATAATGGCAGTCATTGCCCCATGGACAGAACCATTCCTAGCCTACCTAACCCGGCAGGAACTTCCCGAGGACCAAAACGAGGCCCGCTGCATAGTACGGTGATCTAAAGCCTACAAAGTCCACGAGGGAGAGCTTTATAAGAAAAGCACAACCGGAGTCCTTCAAAGGTGTATCTCCGAAGAAGAAGGGCGAAATCTTCTGGCTGAAATTCATGCCGGACTCGGCGGGCACCACGCCGCAGCCCGGGCCCTTGTAAGCAAGGCCTTCCGTACCGGATTTTATTGGCCGACGGCCCGGGCAGACGCTCAGGATTTAGTGCAGCGATGCGTCGACTGCCAATTATTTGCTAATCAAAGCCACATGCCGCCTACCGCCCTACAAACCATACCCATTACCTGGCCTTTTGCGGTCTGGGGTCTTGACATGGTTGGACCTCTTAAGGGAGGAACCCACAAGAAAAAATATCTACTGGTTATGGTGGACAAATTCACCAAATGGATAGATGCCAAGCCTGTAAAGACGGCCGAATCCGGTCCGGTGATATACTTCATATCCGGGGTTGTACACCGTTACGGCGTCTCCCACAGCATCATAACTGACAACGGCACAAACTTTACGGCCGACGAAGTTAAACTCTAGAGCAAAAACATGGGCATCAAGCTCGACTACGCCTCAGTCTATCACCCCACAAACTAACGGTCAAGTCAAATGAGCCAACGGTCTTATTATGAGCGGCATCAAACCTAGACTAGTGCTGTTGGGGAACGTAGTAATTTAAAAAAAAATTCTATGCACACGCAAGATCATGGTGATGGCATAGCAACGAGAGGGGAGAGTGTTGTCCACGTACCCTCGTAGACCGTAAGCGGAAGCGTTATGACAACGCGGTTGATGTAGTCGTACGTCTTCACGATCCGACCGATCCAAGTACCGAACGTACGGTACCTCCGAGTTCAGCACATGTTCAGCTCGATGACGATCCCCGGGCTCCGATCCAGCAAAGCTTCGGGGATGAGTTCCGTCAGCACGACGGCGTGGTGACGATGATGATGTTCTACCGCGCAGGACTTCGCCTAAACTCCGCGACGATATGACCGAGGTGGAATATGGTGGAGGGGGGTATCGCACATGGCTAAGGAACGATCCGTAGATCAACTTGTGTTCTTCCTAGAGGTGCCCCTCTGCCCCCATATATAAAGGAGCAAGGGGGGAGGGGGCGGCCGGCCTAGGAGGGGCGCGCCAAGGGGAGTCCTACTCCCACCGGGAGTAGGACTCCCTCCTTCCTTGTTGGAGTAGGAGAAAGGGGGAAAGAGTGGGAGAGGAGGAAGGAAAGGGGGGCCGCACCCCTTGTCCAATTCGGACCAGAGGGGGGATGCGCGCCTCCTTCCTTTCGGCCTCTCTCCTCTATTCCCGTATGGCCCAATAAGGCCCATATACTCCCCGGCGAATTCCCGTAACTCTCCGGTACTCCGAAAAATACCCGAATCACTCGGAACCTTTCCGAACTCCGAATATAGTCGTCCAATATATCGATCTTTACGTCTCGACCATTTCGAGACTCCTCGTCATGCCCCCGATCTCATCCGGGACTCCGAACTCCTTCGGTACATCAAAATTCATAAACTCATAATATAACTGTCATCGAAACCTTAAGCGTGCGGACCCTACGGGTTCGAGAACTATGTAGACATGACCTAGAACTATTCTCAGTCAATAACCAATAGCGGAACCTGGATGCTCATATTGGCTCCTACATATTCTACGAAGATCTTTATCGGTCAAACCGCATAACAACATACGTTGTTCCCTTTGTCATCGGTATGTTACTTGCCCGAGATTCGATCGTCGGTTAACTAACTCATTAGCTACATTGCTTGCAAGGCTTATAGTGATGTGCATTACCGAGAGGGCCCAGAGATACCTCTCCGACAATCGGAGTGACAAAACCTAATCTCGAAATACGCCAACCCAACATGTACCTTTGGAGACACCTGTAGTACTCCTTTATAATCACCCAGTTACGTTGTGACGTTTCGTAGCACCCAAAGTGTTCCTCCGGTAAACGGGAGTTGCATAATCTCATAGTTACAGGAACATGTATAAGTCATGAAGAAAGCAATAGCAACATACTAAACGATCAAGTGCTAGGCTAACGGAATGGGTCATGTCAATCACATCATTCTCCTAATGATGTGATCCCATTAATCAAATGACAACACATGTCCATGGTTAGAAACATAACCATCTTTGATTAATGAGCTAGTCAAGTAGAGGCATACTAGTGACTATATGTTTGTCTATGTATTCACACATGTATCATGTTTCCGGTTAATACAATTCTAGCATGAATAATAAACATTTATCATGAAATAAGGAAATAAATAATAACTTTATTATTGCCTCTAGGGCATATTTCCTTCAGTCTCCCACTTGCACTAGAGTCAATAATCTAGTTCACATCGCTATGTGATTTAACACCAATATTCACATCTGCATGTGATTAATACCCATAGTTCACATCATCATGTGATCAACACCCAAAGGGTTTACTAGAGTCAATAATCTAGTTCATATCACTATGTGATTAACACCCAAAAGAGTACTAAGGTATGATCATGTTTTGCTCGTGAGAGAAGCTTAGTCAACGGGTCTGTCATATTTAGAGCCGTATGTATTTTGCAAATATTCTATGTCCACAATGCTCTGCACAGAGCTACTCTAGCTAATTGCTCCCACTTTCAATATGTATCCAGATTGAGACTTAGAGTCATCTGGATTGGTGTAAAAGCTTGCATCGTTGTAACTTTTACGACGGGCTCTTTTATCACCTCCATAATCGAGAAACATCTCCTTAGTCTTCACTAAGGATATTCTTGACCCATGTCCAGTGATCTACTATTAGATCAAAATTGTATTCCTTTGCCAAGCACAGAGCAAGGTATACAATAGGTCTGGTTCACAGCATAGCATACTTTATAGAACCTATGACTGAGGCATAGGGAATGACTTTTCATTCTCTTTCTATTTTCTGCAATGGTCGGGTCTTGAGTCGTACTCAACTTCACACCTTGTAACACAGGCAAGAACTCCTTCTTTGACTGTTCCATTTTGAACTATTTCAAAAATTTATCAAGGTATGTACTCATTGAAAAATCTTATCAAGCGTCTTGATCTATCTATATAGATCTTGATGCTCAATGTGTAAGCAGCTTCATCAAGGTCTTGCTTTGAAAAACTCTTATTGAAGTATCCTTTCATGCAATCCAGAATTTCCATATCATTTCCAATTAACAATATGTCATCCACATATAATATTAGAAATGCTACAGAGCTCCCACTCACTTTCTTGTAAATACAGGCTTCTTCAAAAGTCTGTATAAAACCATATGCTTTGATCAACTCATCAAAGCGTATATTCCAACTCCGAGATGCTTGCACCAGTCCATAGATGGATCGCTGGAGCTTGCACAATTTGTTAGCACCTTTAGGATTGAGAAAACCTTCTGGTTGCATCATATACAACTCTTCTTTAAGAAAACCATTAAGGAATGCAGTTTTGTTTATCCATTTGCCAGATTTCATAAAATGTGGCAATTGCTAACATGATTCAGACAGACTTAAGCATATATATGAGTGAAAAACTCTCATCGTAGTCAACACCTTGAACTTGTCGAAAAACCTTTTGCGACAATTCTAGCTTTGTAGATAGTAACACTATCAGTGTCCGTCTTCCTCTTGAAGATCCATTTAATCTCAATGTCTCGCCGATCATTGGGCAAGTCAATCAAAGTCCATACTTTGTTTTCATACATGGATCTCATCTCAGATCTCATGGCCTCAAGCCATTTTGCGGAATCTCGGCTCACCATCGCTTCTTCATAGTTCGTAGGTTCGTCATGGTCTAGTAACATAACTTCCAGAACAGGATTACCGTACCACTCTGGTACGGACCTTACTCTGGAAGACCTACGAGGTTCTGTAGTAACTTAATATGAAGTTTCATGATCATCATCATTAACTTCCTCACTAATTGGTGTAGTAGTCACAGGAACCGATTCATGTGATGAACTACTTTCCAATAAGGGAGCAGGTATAGTTACCTCATCAAGTTCTACTTTCCTCCCACTCACTTCTTTTGAGAGAAACTCCTTCTCTAGAAAGGATCCATTCTTAGCAACGAATGTCTTGCCTTCGGATCTGTGATAGAAGGTATACCCAACTGTTTCTTTTGGGTATCCTATGAAGACACATTTCTCCGATTTAGGTTTGCGCTTATCTGGTTGAAGTTTCTTCACATAAGCATCGCAGCCCCAAACTTTAAGAAACGACAACTTTGGTTTCTTGCCAAACCACAGTTCATAAGGCGCCGTCTCAACGGATTTTGATGGTGCCCTATTTAACGTGAATGCGGTCGTCTCTAAAGCATAACCCCAGAACGATAGCGGTAAATCAGTAAGAGACATCATAGATCGCACCATATCTAATAAAGTACGATTACGACGTTCGGACACACCATTTCGTTGTGGTGTTCCGGGTGGCGTGAGCTGCGAAACTATTCCGCATTGTTTCAAATGTAAACCAAACTCGTAACTCAAATATTCTCCTCCACGATCAGATCGTAGGAATTTTATTTTCTTGTTACGATGATTTTCCACTTCACTCTGAAATTCTTTGAACTTTTCAAATGTTTCAGACTTGTGTTTCATTAAGTAGATATACCCATATCTGCTTAAATCATCTGTGAAGGTGAGAAAATAACAATATCCGCCACGAGCTTCAACATTCATCGGACCGCATACATCTGTATGTATGATTTCCAACAAATCTGTTGCTCTCTCCATAGTACCGGAGAATGGTGTTTTAGTCATCTTGCCCATGAGGCACGGTTCGCAAGTACCAAGTGATTCATAATCAAGTGATTCCAAAATTCCATCAGTATGGAGTTTCTTCATGTGCTTTACACCGATATGACCTAAACGGCGGTGCCACAAATAAGTTGCACTATCATTATTAACTCTGCATCTTTTGGCTTCGACATTATGAATATGTGTATCACTACTATCGAGATTCAACAAAAATAGACCACTCTTCAAGGGTGCATGACCATAAAAGATATTACTCATATAAATAGAACAACCATTATTCTCTGATTTAAATGAATAACCGTCTCGCATCAAACAAGATCAAGATATAATGTTCATGCTCAACGCTGGCACCAAATAACAATTATTCAGGTCTAAAACTAATCCCGAAGGTAGATGTAGAGGTAGCTTGCCGACCGCGATCACATCGACTTTGGAACCGTTTCCCACGCGCATCGTCACCTCATCCTTGGCCAGTGCTCGCTTATTCCGTAGTCCCTGTTTTGAGTTGCAAATGTTAGCAACAGAACTAGTATCAAATACCCAGGTGCTACTGCGAGCTCTAGTAAGGTACACATCAATAACATGTATATCACATATAGCTTTGCTCACCTTGCCATCCTTCTTATCCGCCAAATACTTGGGGCAGTTCCGCTTCCAGTGTCCAGTCTGCTTGCAGTAGAAGCACTCAGTTTCAGGCTTAGGTCCAGACTTGGGTTTCTTCTCTTGAGCAGCAACTTGCTTGCTGTTCTTCTTGAAGTACCCCTACTTCTTCCCTTTGCCCTTTTTCTTGAAACTAGTGGTCTTGTTAACCATCAACACTTGATGCTCCTTTTTGATTTCTACTTCCGCAGCTTTTAGCATTGCGAAGAGCTCGGGAATTGTCTTGTTCATCCCTTGCATATTATAGTTCATCACGAAGCTCTTGTAGCTTGGTGGCAGTGATTGGAGAATTCTATCAATGACACTATCATTAGGAAGATTAACTCCCAGTTGAATCAAGTGATTATTATACCCAGACATTTTGAGTATGTGTTCACTGACAGAACTATTCTCCTCCATCTTGCAGCTATAGAACTTATTGGAGACTTCATATCTCTCAATCCGGGCATTTGCTTGAAATATTTACTTCAACTCCTGGAACATCTCATATGCTCCATGACGTTCAAAACGTCGTTGAAGACCCGGTTCTAAGCCGTAAAGCATGGCACACTGAACTATCGAGTAGTCATCAGCTTTGCTCTGCCAGACGTTCTTAACGTCGTCAGTTGCATCAGCAGCAGGCCTGGCACCCAGCGGTGCTTCCAGGACGTAATTCTTCTGTGCAGCAATGAGGATAATCCTCAAGTTACGGACCCAGTCCGTGTAATTGCTACCATCATCTTTCAACTTTGCTTTCTCAAGGAACGCATTAAAATTCAACGGAACAACAGCACGAGCCATCTATCTACAACAAATATGGATAAGCAAAATACTATCAGGTACTAAGTTCATGATAAATTTAAGTTCAATTAATCATATTACTTAAGAACTCCCACTTAGACAGACATCTCTCTAGTCATCTAAGTGATCACGTGATCCAAATCAACTAAACCATAACCGATCATCACGTGAGATGGAGTAGTTTTCAATGGTGAACATCACTATGTTGATCATATCTACTATATGATTCACGCTCGACCTTTCGATCTCCGTGTTCCGAGGCCATATCTGCATATGCTAGGCTCGTCAAGTTTAACCTGAGTATTCTGCGTGTGCAAAACTGGCTTGCACCCGTTGTAGATGGACGTAGAGCTTATCACACCCGATCATCACGTGGTGTCTGGGCACGACGAAGTTTGGCAACGGTGCATACTCAGGGAGGACACTTCTTGATAATTTTAGTGAGAGATCATCTTAAAATGCTACCGTCAATCAAATCAAGATAAGATGCATAAAGGATAAACATCACATGCAATCAATATAAGTGATATGATATGGCCATCATCATCTTGTGCTTGTGATCTCCATCTCCAAAGCACCATCGTGATCACCATCGTCACCGGCGCGACACCTTGATCTTCATCGTAGCATCGTTGTCGTTTACGCCATCTATTGCTTCTACGACTATCGCTACCGCTTAGTGATAAAGTAAAGCAATTACAAGGCGTTTGCATTTCATACAATAAAGCGACAACCATATGGCTCCTGCCAGTTGCCGATAACTTCGGTTACAAAACATGATCATCTCATACAATAAAATATAGCATCACCTCTTGACCATATCACATCACAACATGCCCTGCAAAAACAAGTTAGACGTCCTCTACTTTGTTGTTGCAAGTTTTACGTGGCTGCTACGGGCTTAGCAAGAACCGTTCTTACCTACGCATCAAAACCACAACGATAGTTCGTCAAGTTAGTGTTGTTTTAACCTTCGCAAGGACCGGGCGTAACCACACTCGATTCAGCTAAAGTGAGAGAGACAGACACCCGCCAGTCACCTTTAAGCACGAGTGCTCGTAACGGTGAAACCAGTCTTGCATAAGCATACGCGTAATGTCGGTCCGGGCCGCTTCATCTCACAATACCGCCGAACCAAAGTATGACATGCTGGTAAGCAGTATGACTTGAATCGCCCACAACTCACTTGTGTTCTACTCGTGCATATGACATCTACGCATAAAACCAGGTTCGGATACCACTGTTGGGGAACATAGTAATTTCAAAAAAATTCCTACGCACATGCAAGATCATGGTGATGGCATAGCAACGAGAGGGGAGAGTGTTGTCCATGTACCCTCGTAGACCATAAGCGGAAGCATTATGACAACGCGGTTGATGTAGTCATACGTCTTCACGATCCGACCGATCCAAGTACCGAACGTACGGTACCTCCGAGTTCAGCACACGTTCAGCTCGATGACGATCCCCGAGCTTCGATCTAGCAAAGCTTCGTGGATGAGTTCCATCAGCACGACGGCGTGGTGATGATGATGATATTCTACCGTGCAGGGCTTCGCCTAAACTCCGCAACGATATGACCGAGGTGGAATATGGTGGAGGGGGGTACCGCACACGGCTAAGGAACGATCCGTAGATCAACTTGTGTTCTTCCTAGAGGTGCCCCCGTGCCCCCATATATAAAGGAGCAAGAGGGGAGGGGGCGGCCGGCCTAGGAGGGGCACGCCAAGGGGAGTCCTACTCCCACCGGGAGTAGGACTCCCTCCTTCCTTGTTGGAGTAGGAGAAAGGGGGAAAGAGGGCGAGAGGAGGAAGGAAAGGGGGGCCGCACCCCTTGTCCAATTCGGACCAGAGGGGGGCTGCGCGCCTCCTTCCTTTCGGCCTCTCTCCTCTATTCTCGTATGGCCCAATAAGGCCCATATACTCCCCGGCGAATTCCCGTAACTCTCCGGTACTCCGAAAAATACCCGAATCACTCGAAACCTTTCCGAACTCCGAATATAGTCGTCCAATATATCGATCTTTACGTCTCGACCATTTCGAGACTCCTCGTCATGCCCCCGATCTCATCCGGGACTCCGAACTCCTTCGGTACATCAAAACTCATAAACTCATAATATAACTGTCATCGAAACTTTAAGCGTGCGGACCCTACGGGTTCGAGAACTATGTAGACATGACCTAGAACTATTTTCGGTCAATAACCAATAGCGGAACCTGGATGCTCATATTGGCTCCTACATATTCTACGAAGATCTTTATCGGTCAAACCGCATAACAACATACGTTGTTCCCTTTGTCATCGGTATGTTACTTGCCCGAGATTCGATCGTCGGTATCCAATACCTAGTTCAATCTCGTTACTGGCAAGTCTCTTTACTCGTTACGTAATGCATCATTCCATAACTAACTCATTAGCTACATTGCTTGCAAGGCTTATAGTGATGTGCATTACCGAGAGGGCCCAGAGATACCTCTCCGACAATCGGAGTGACAAAACCTAATCTCGAAATACGCCAACCCAACATGTACCTTTGGAGACACCTGTAGTACTCCTTTATAATCACCCAGTTACGTTGTGACGTTTCGTAGCACCCAAAGTGTTCCTCCGGTAAACGGGAGTTGCATAATCTCATAGTTACAGGAACATGTATAAGTCATGAAGAAAGCAATAGCAACATACTAAACGATCAAGTGCTAGGCTAACGGAATGGGTCAGGTCAATCACATCATTCTCCTAATGATGTGACCTCATTAATCAAATGATAACACATGTCCATGGTTAGGAAACATAACCATCTTTGATTAATGAGCTAGTCAAGTAGAGGCATACTAGTGACTATATGTTTGTCTATGTATTCACACATGTATCATGTTTCCGGTTAATACAATTCTAGCATGAATAATAAACATTTATCATGAAATAAGGAAATAAATAATAACTTTATTGTTGCCTCTAGGGCATATTTCCTTCAAGTGCGATCCCTCAAGGAATCCAACACACACTGGGTAGAGGAGCTTGACTCCGTACTCTGGGGGCTGCGGACCACGCCGAATCGCACTACCGGATTCACACCATTTTTTATGGTATACGGCGCAGAGGCAGTTCTTCCCTGCGACATAATCCATGACTCACCTCGAGTGCGCATGTACGAAGAAAGAGAAGCTGAGCTCGATCGGCAGGACAGCTTGGACGCATTGGAGGAGGAGCGCGACGTGACAAAAGCTCGTTCCGCATTCTATCAACAGCAGGCTCGAAGATATCAAAGCAGAGAAGTATGGGCCAAAACTTACAACGTTGTGTTGGGGAACGTAGCAGAAATTCAAAATTTTCCTACGTGTCACCAAGATCTATCTATGGAGAAACCAGCAACGAGGGGAAGGAGAGTGCATCTACATACCCTTGTAGATCGCTAAGCGGAAGCGTTCAAGTGAATGGGGTTGATGAAGTCGTACTCGTCGTGATTCAAATCACCGATGATCAAGTGCCGAACGCACGGCACCTCCGCGTTCAACACACGTACAACCCGGTGACATCTCCCACGCCTTGATCCAGCAAGGAGAGAGGGAGAGGTTGAGGAAGACTCCATCCAACAGCAGCACAACGGCGTGGTGGTGGTTGAGGAGCGTGGCAATCCAGCAGGGCTTCGCCAAGCACCATGGGAGAGGAGGAGTAGGGAGAGAGGTAGGGCTGCGCCAGAACTTCGTCTATAGCTCCCATGCGCCTCCCCACTATATATAGGGGTGGAGGGGCTGGTTTCTTGCCCTCCAAGTCCATTGGGGCGTTGGCCAAGGTGGGAGGAAAGAAATCTCATTATTTCCTTCCCCACCGATTGTTATCCCCCCTTTTTAGGGATCTTGATCTTATCCCTTCGGGATATGATCTTATTCCTTCTAAGGGGGGATCTTGTTGCGCCTTGACCAGGGGTGTGGGGCCTTTCCCCCACTACCCACGTTCATGTGGGTCCCCCATGCAGGTGGGCCCCACTCCGGAACCTTCTAGAACCTTCCCGGTACAATACCGAAAAAACCTGAACATTTTCCGGTGGCCAAAATAGGACTTCCCATATATAAATCTTTACCTCCGGACCATTCCGGAACTCCTCGTGACGTCCGGGATCTCATCCGGGACTCCGAACAACATTCGGTAACCACATACAAACTTCCTTTATAACCCTAGCGTCATCGAACCTTAAGTGTGTAGACCCTACGGGTTTGGGAGACATGTAGACATGACCGAGACGTTCTCCGGTCAATAACCAACAGCGGGATCTGGATACCCATGTTGGCTCCCACATGTTCCACGATGATCTCATCGGATGAACCACGATGTCAAGGACTCAGTCGATCCCGTATTCAATTCCCTTTGTCTATCGGTATGTTACTTGCCCGAGATTCGATCGTCGGTATCCAATACCTTGTTCAATCTCGTTACCGGCAAGTCACTTTACTCGTTCCGTAACACATCATCCCGTGATCAACTCCTTGGTCACATTGCGCATATGATGATGTCCTACCGAGTGGGCCCAGAGATACCTCTCCGTTTACACGGAGTGACAAATCCCAGTCTCGATCCGCATAAAACAATAGATACTTTCGGAGATACCTGTAGTGCACCTTTATAGTCACCCACTTACGTTGTGACGTTTGATACACCCAAAGCACTCCTATGGTATCCAGGAGTTACACGCTCTCATGGCCGAAGGAAGAGATACTTGACATTGGCAAAGCTCTAGCAAATGAACTACACGATCTTTTGTGCTAGTCTTAGGATTGGGTCTTGTCCATCACATCATTCTCCTAATGATGTGACCCCGTTATCAACGACATCCAATGTTCATAGCCAGGAAACCATGACTATCTGTTGATCACAACGAGCTAGTCAACTAGAGGCTCACTAGGGACATATTGTGGTCTATGTATTCACACGTGTATTACGATTTCCGGATAATACAGTTATAGCATGAATAAAAGACTATTATCATGAACAAAGAAATATAATAATAATCAATTTATTATTGCCTCTAGGGCATATTTCCAATAGTCTCCCACTTGCACTAGAGTCAATAATCTAGTTCACATCACCATGTGATTAACACTGACAGGTCACATCACCATGTGACCAACATCCAAAGAGTTTTGGGTTTGATCATGTTGCTTGTGAGAGAGGTTTTAGTCAATGGGTCTCAACCTTTCAGATCCGTGTGTGCTTTACAAATCTCTATGTCATCTCCTAGATGTAGCTACCACGTTCTATTTGGAGCCATTCCAAATAACTGTTCCACTTGGAGCTATTCTAAATTGTTGCCCCATTGTACGTATCCGGTATCTCTACTTAGAGCTATCCGGATAGGTGTTAAGCTTGCATCGACGTAAGCTTTACGACGAACTCTTTTACCACCTCCATAATCGAGAAAATTCCTTAGTCCACTAGTTACTAAGGATAACTTTGACCATTGTCTGTGATCCATTCTTGGATCACTCTTGTACCCCTTGACTAACTAATGGCAAGGCACACTTTAGGTGCGGTACACAGCATAGCATACTGTAGAGCCTATGTCTTAAGCATAGGAGATGACCTTCGTCCTTTCTCTCTATTCTGCCATGGTCGAGCTTTAAGTCTTAGCTTCGTACCTTACAACTCAAGCAAGAACTTCTTCTTTGACTGATCCATCTTGAACACCTTCAAGATCATGTCAAGGTATGTGCTCATTTGAAAGTATTATTAAGCATTTTGATCTATCCTTATAGATCATGATGCTCAATGTTCAAGTAGCTTAATCCAGGTTTTCTATTGAAAAACACTTTCCAAATAACCCTGTATGCTTTCTAGAAATTCTACGTCATTTCTGATCCATAACAATATGTCAACAACATATACTTATCAGAAATTCTATAGTGCTCCCACTCACTTCTTTGGAAATACAAGTTTCTCATAAACTTTGTACAAACCCAAAATCTTTGATCATCATCAAAGCATACATTCCAACTCCGAGATGCTCACTCCAGTCCTTAGAAGGATTGCTGGAGCTTTGCATACTTATTAGCATCTTTCGGGATTGACAAAACCTTCCGGTTGTATCACATACAACCTTTCCTCAAGAAAATCGTCGAGGAAACAATGTTTTGACATCCTATCTGCAAGATTTCATAAATAATGCAGTAATCGCTAATATAATTCCAACAGACTCTTAGCATCGCTACGAGTGAGAAAATCTCATCATAGTCAACTCCTTGAACTTGTCGGAAAACATCTTAACGACAAGTCGAGCATTCTTAATGGTGACATTTACCATCATTGTCCGTCTTCCTTTTGAAATCCATCCGTACTCATTTGCCTTACGACCATCGAGCCGTTCTGCCAAAGTCTTCACTTTGTTTTCATACATGGATCCTCTCTCGGATGTTATGGCCTCAAACCATTTATCGGAATCCGGGCGCACCATCGCTTCTCCATAGCTCGTAGGCTCATTGTTGTCTAGCAACATGACTTCCAAGACAGGATTACGTACCACTCTCAAGTAGTACGCATCCTTGTCATCCTACGAGGTTTGGGAGTGACTTGATCTGAAGTTTCATGATCACTATCATAAGCTTCCACTTCAATTGGTGTAGGTGCCACGGGAACAACTTCCTGTGCCCTGCTACACACTGGTTGAAGTGATGGTTCAATAACCTCATCAAGTCTCCACGATCCTCCCACTCAATTCTTTTGAGAGAAACCTTTCCTCGAGAAAGGACCTGATTCAAGAAACAATCCTTTATTGCTTTTGGATCTGAGACAGGCGGTATACCCAACTGTTTTGGGTGTCCTATGAAGATGCATTTATCCGCTTTGGGTTCTAGCTTATCAGCCTAAAACTTTTTCACATAAGCGTCGTAGCCCCAAACTTTTAAGAAACGACAACTTAGGTTTCTCTAAACCATAATTCATACGGTGTCATCTCAACGGAATTACGTGGTGCCCTATTTAAAGTGAATGTGGTTGTCTCTAATGCCTAACCCATGAACGATAGTGGTAATTCGATAAGAGGCATCATGGTATGCATCATATCCAATAGGGTGCAGTTATGATGTTCGGACACACCATCACACTATGGTGTTCCAGGCGGTATTAATTGCGAAACAATTTCCACAATGTCTTAATTGTGTGCCAAAACTCGTAACTCAGATACTCATCTCTATGATCTTATCATAGACATTTTATCCTCTTGTCACGATGATCTTCAACTTTACTCTGAAATTACTTGAACCATTCAATAATTCAGACTTGTGTTTCATCAAGTAAATATATTCAACATCTACTCGAATCATATGTGAAGTAAGAACATAATGATATTCACTGCATGCCTCAGCACTCATTGGACTACACACATCAAAATGTGTTACTTCCAACAAGTTGCTATCTTGTTCCATCTTACTGAAACCGAGGCTTTTCAGTCATCTTGCCCATGTGGTATGATTTGCATATCTCAAGTGATTCAAAACCAAGTGAGTTCAAACGGTCCATTTGCATGGAGTTTCTTCATGCATATATACCAATAGACATGGTTCGCATGTCTCAAACTTTTCAAAAATGAGTGAGTCCAAAGATCCATCAACATGGAGCTTCTTCATGCATTTTATACCGATATGACTTACGTGGCAGTGCCACAAATAGGTGGTACTATCATTACTATCTTTTGGCATGAACATGTGTATCACTACGATCGAGATTTCAATGAACCATTCATTTTAGGTGCAAGACCATTGAAGGTATTATTCAAATAAATAGAGTAACCATTATTCTCTTTAAATGAATAAACGTATTGCGATAGACATAATCCAATCATGTCTATGCTCAACGCAAACACCAAATCTCGATGGTAGAGGGAGCGTGCGATGCTTGATCATATCAACATTGGAAACACTTCCAACACATATCGTCAGCTCACCTTTAGCTAGTCTCCGTTTATGCCGTAGCTTTTATTTCGAGTTACTAACACTTAGCAACCGAACCGGTATCTTTTACCCTGGTGCTACTAGGAGTACTAGTAAAGTACACATTAACATAATGTATATCCAATATACTTCTATCGACCTTGCCAGCCTTCTCATCTACCAAGTATCTAGGGTAATTCTGCTCTAGTGACTGTTCCCCTTATTACAGAAGCACTTAGTCTCGGGTTTGGGTTAAACCTTGGGTTTCTTCACTGGAGCAGCAGCTGATTTGCCGTTTCATGAAGTAGCCCTTCTTGCCCTTGCCCTTCTTGAAACTAGTGGTTTCACCAACCATCAACAATTGATGCTCCTTCTTGATTTCTACTTTTGCGGTGTCAAACATCGTGAATACCTCAAGGATCATCTTATTTATCCCTGATATGTTATAGTTCATCACGAAGCTCTAGCAGCTCGGTGGCAATGACTTTGGAGAAACATCACTATCTCATTTGGAAGATCAACTCCCACTCAATTCAAGTGATTGTTGCACTCAGACAATCTGAGCACAAGCTCAACGATTGAGATTTTCTCCCTTAGTTTGCAGGCTAAGAGAATCGTCGGAGGTCTTATACCTCTTGACGTGAGCACGAGCCTGAAATCCCAATTTCAGCCCTCGAAACATCTCATATGTTCCGCGATGTTTCGAAAACGTCTTTGGTGCCTCTACTTAAACCATTTAACTGAACTATCACGTAGTTATCAAAACGTGTATGTTCGATGTTCGAAACATCCACAAACGACGTTTGGGGTTCAGCACACTGAGCAGTGCATTAAGGACATAAGCTTTCTACTGTTCGCATAATCTCTACTATCAACTTTCAACTATATTTTCTCTAGGAACATATCTAAAACAGTAGAACTAAAGCGCGAGCTACGACATAATTTGCAAAAGGTCTTTTGACTATGTTCAGGATAATTAAGTTCATCTTATGAACTCCCACTCAGATAGATATCCCTCTGGTCATCTAAGTGATTACATGATCCGAGTCAACTAGGCCGTGTCCGATCATCACATGAGACGGACTAGTCATCATCGGTGAACATCTTCATGTTGATCGTATCTACTATACGACTCATGCTCGACCTTTCGGTCTCCGTGTTCTGAGGCCATGTCTGTACATGCTAGGCTCGTCAAGTTAACCCTAAGTGTTTTCGCTGTGTAAAACTGTCTTACACCCGTTGTATGTGAACGTAAGAATCCATCACACCCGATCATCACGTGGTGCTTAGAAGCGACGAACTGTAGCAACGGTGCACAGTTAGGGGAGAACACTTCTTGAAATTGTTGTAAGGGATCATCTTATTTACTACCGTCGTTCTAAGCAAACAAGATGCATAAACATGATAAACATCACATGCAATCAAATAGAGTAGTGACATGATATGGCCAATATCATATAGCTCCTTTGATCTTCATCTTCGGGGCTCCATGATCATCTTGTCACCGGCATGACACCATGATCTCCATCATCATGATCTCCATCATCGTGTCTTCATGAAGTTGTCACGCCAACGACTACTTCTACTTCTATGACTAACACGTTTAGCAATAAAGTAAAGTAGTTTACATGGCGTTCTTCAATGACACGCAGGTCATACAATAAATAAAGACAACTCCTATGGCTCCTGCCGGTTGTCATACTCATCGACATGCAAGTCGTCAATCCTATTACAAGAACATGATCAATCTCATACATCACATATATCATTCATCACATCCTTTTGGCCATATCACATCACATAGCATACCCTGCAAAAACAAGTTAGACGCCCTCTAATTGTTGTTTGCATGTTTTACGTGGCTGCTATGGGTTTCTAGCAAGAACGTTTCTTACCTACGCAAAACCACAACGTGATATGCCAATTGCTATTTACCCTTCATAAGGACCCTTTTCATCGAATCCGTTCCGACTAAAGTGGGAGAGACTGGCACCCGCTAGCCACCTTATGCACCAAGTGCATGTCAATCGGTGGAACCTGTCTCACGTAAGAGTACGTGTAAGGTCGGTCCGGGCCGCTTCATCCCACAATACCGTCGAAACAAGATTGGACTAGTAACGGTAAGCATATTGCACAACATCAACGCCCACAACTACTTTGTGTTCTACTCGTGCAAAGAATCTACGCAATAGACCTAGCTCATGATGCCACTGTTGGGGAACGTAGCAGAAATTCAAAATTTTCCTACGTGTCACCAAGATCTATCTATGGAGAAACCAGCAACGAGGGGAAGGAGAGTGCATCTACATACCCTTGTAGATCGCTAAGCGGAAGCGTTCAAGTGAACGGGGTTGATGAAGTCGTACTCGTCGTGATTCAAATCACCGATGATCAAGTGCCGAACGCACGGCACCTCCGCGTTCAACACACGTACAACCCGGTGACATCTCCCACGCCTTGATCCAGCAAGGAGAGAGGGAGAGGTTGAGGAAGACTCCATCCAACAGCAGCACAACGGCGTGGTGGTGGTGGAGGAGCGTGGCAATCCAGCAGGGCTTCGCCAAGCACCATGGGAGAGGAGGAGTAGGGAGAGAGGTAGGGCTGCGCCAGAACTTCGTCTATAGCTCCCATGCGCCTCCCCACTATATATAGGGGTGGAGGGGCTGGTTTCTTGCCCTCCAAGTCCATTGGGGCGTTGGCCAAGGTGGGAGGAAAGAAATCTCATTATTTCCTTCCCCACCGATTGTTATCCCCCCTTTTTAGGGATCTTGATCTTATCCCTTCGGGATATGATCTTATTCCTTCTAAGGGGGGATCTTGTTGCGCCTTGACCAGGGGTGTGGGGCCTTTCCCCCACTACCCACGTTCATGTGGGTCCCCCATGCAGGTGGGCCCCACTCCGGAACCTTCTAGAACCTTCCCGGTACAATACCGAAAAAACCTGAACATTTTCCGGTGGCCAAAATAGGACTTCCCATATATAAATCTTTACCTCCGGACCATTCCGGAACTCCTCGTGACGTCCGGGATCTCATCCGGGACTCCGAACAACATTCGGTAACCACATACAAACTTCCTTTATAACCCTAGCGTCATCGAACCTTAAGTGTGTAGACCCTACGGGTTCGGGAGACATGTAGACATGACCGAGACGTTCTCCGGTCAATAACCAACAGTGGGATCTGGATACCCATGTTGGCTCCCACATGTTCCACGATGATCTCATCGGATGAACCACGATGTCAAGGACTCAGTCGATCCTGTATTCAATTCCCTTTGTCTATCGGTATGTTACTTTCCCGAGATTCGATCGTCGGTATCCAATACCTTGTTCAATCTCGTTACCGGCAAGTCACTTTACTCGTTCCGTAACACATCATCCCGTGATCAACTCCTTGGTCACATTGCGCATATGATGATGTCCTACCGAGTGGGCCCAGAGATACCTCTCCGTTTACACGGAGTGACAAATCCCAGTCTCGATCCGCATAAAACAATAGATACTTTCGGAGATACCTGTAGTGCACCTTTATAGTCACCCAGTTACGTTGTGACGTTTGATACACCCAAAGCACTCCTACGGTATCCAGGAGTTACACGCTCTCATGGCCGAAGGAAGAGATACTTGACATTGGCAAAGCTCTAGCAAATGAACTACACGATCTTTTGTGCTAGTCTTAGGATTGGGTCTTGTCCATCACATCATTCTCCTAATGATGTGATCCCGTTATCAACGACATCCAATGTTCATAGCCAGGAAACCATGACTATCTGTTGATCACAACGAGCTAGTCAACTAGAGGCTCACTAGGGACATATTGTGGTCTATGTATTCACACGTGTATTACGATTTCCGGATAATACAGTTATAGCATGAATAAAAGACTATTATCATGAACAAAGAAATATAATAATAATCAATTTATTATTGCCTCTAGGGCATATTTCCAACACGTTGGCGAATTAGTTCTACGCCTGCTGGACAAGAAAAAGGACAAACTAAAGCCCAAATGGGAGGGTCCCTTCATAATCGACCAAGTACTGACTGGTGGAGTGTACCGTCTGCAAAACGCATCGGACAACCGACTCGAGCCGAACCCATGGAACGCAGCACGCCTACGAAGATTCTACGCCTAGCGCCGGACTCTGTGTTCGTCTCCTTCCTCTGTCCCCTTTTTATTTTTTCACATTAGCTATCTGGCATTTCTCTCCTTCTCCCTACCCTTTTTTTCCCAAGCCCTTAGGGGCTTGCTTGCGCATTGTTCGCACATACTTGACGCCCCACCCGCGCTCATCATACCTGCGGGCTTCTTTATCAGAAGTTTATATAATTGGGCCTCATGCCCAAAAACATGTATGACACTTCCGCATGAACCTTTTATACACCATTATATGCATCGATATGACTTAAGTTTTGGCCAAGATGGGTTGCCTGGCTCCTGTGCTTACCCCTATGTTCCCGTTCGTTCGGCTAGGTGGTAGAGGGAGCACCTATGCGATTGTTACTGCCGGGTCAGCCGGATGTGTACCTCAGACTGGGTGAAGCCGAAAGCTAGCGTTCTTAAGGGAATATTCGGTCGGTGAACTAAAAGATGATTTTTCTTGTTTATTTATCTGCCCCCAGATGCTTTTCTGCTCCTTTTTAGCAGTTCGGACATGCACTTTAGGGCATGCCTCCCAGGGAAAGGAACCCCTAACGGAACTATTCTCCCTAGAAGATGTTTCTTACTAACCATGTAATATAACATAACTAGTTGGGCACTTGTCTGCTAAAGCAATTATGACCCCTACACCTTGTCTCCATGCATGCCCCGGTTCTTACATAATCGAGAGGGTATTCGAACACACTCCGGACTATAGGGTCCATAGGTCGAAGCAAAAAGGTCCGCAATGACAAACGATCTACAATCCGACTAGAAGGCATTTTTCATGTCATTTTAAATTACAGAGTCAATCCGACTCGGTATATTCTTCTTCAATACCATCCAACAGGCGGTCTAATTTACAGTCCTGTTGGGAATACTTTGCAGCCAGCTCTACCTGGCCATATACCAAGCTGACAGGAATCTCCTTTCCGTCAAGACCCATAGGGCCGACCTCGGCCATGTGGTTCGGGTCAGCCTTCGTGTACCAAGTCTTCACCATGGCCCAGGCCTCCCTGGCACCTTGACGACAGGCCGATATCTTCCACAACCGGAAGCGCTGCCGCACTCCCTCCAGCTTCTTTGCAATCTCCCCAAGGCCTTCGGGCGCGGAGAGGGATGGCCACATAGCCTGGACGACGCCCTGCATTGCCTGCCGAACTCGTTCGTGCAGTTGCAACAGCTCGGGAAGAAGGTCCCCCGTTGAACCAGGCATTTCCTCCGCAGGACGACCTATCAGCAGACCTACAGACATAGCTCTGTTAATTGACTTCTTCGCCGATTTTTTTTTCGAGAATTCGTTCAAGCACTTACTAAAAATGCCGCGTCGAAGTCGCCGATTCTCCTTTATGGAATCAGACATCTGAATACGAACATGCTTTAGTTCCTCGCCCAGCTGGGTATTGGCGTCTTGAAGTTTGTTCTTCTCTTGCCTCACCCTTGTCAGCACGCTCTCGCCAGCCTTTAGTTGGCGTAGGAGTTGTTGCTTGTCCGGATTTACTCCGGCCCCATCTGCACTGTTATCATCAAAATTGCACACATGCCGCACTTCACAACGGAATTATTTTTCGGAGCATATATTACCTGAGGGGGTCCCCTTGGAAATAGCTGAAGCGGCCAGTGCGGCCTCGAGTTGGGCCTTGCACTCTGCCAGCTCCTGAGACAGTTGCGTGTTCTTCTCTGTAAGACCCTGCATAACATATGATCCTTAAAACAATTATCTTAACTATTTCAAGTCTCGGGGGCTACTGACATATATAGCCATCAGATTTACTCACCCGTATGTCTTTTACATACTGCTCTGTGGCTCTGGCTAGACCATTTTGAGCGGCACGGAGGTACGCATCTCCCGTATTAAAGGCGTTCAATGCCTCTGGGGAAAAACATGCGTCCTGAAGAACAGTTCGGCGATGCCTGTGGTTCATGGCACTCTCCACCTCTGAATTAGTGGCAGATAGCCCGTCTGCATCCTCTGTAGGAGGAACGCCCGACACGCGCCCTGTGTCCGCCTCCGCTTCCGGACCCGGCCTTGAAGTCTGGCCGGTGGATATAGTCTGGCGGGCTCTCTTCTTCCTAAGGAGAACATGGGCGTTAGCGTGATTTGAGGGCATAAACCCTAGGCGTTAAATTCGCACGCCGTACCGTTGCACCGGAGTTTCGATCTGGTCCGCACTTCTTTTTGGCCCGCCTGGCTTCAGCGGCCCTTGTTGGCTGCCCACCGCGGGCCCGGCACTCCGCCTCAAGGATTCCGCTGCAAAACGTAACACTATTGGTTTGCAGCATTTAAAATAAGGCATGGATGGATCTCCTTCAAACTACAGGGACTTCGGTCTCGGTTACCTTTGAGGCTGGAAGTAGTCCGGGATAGTCGGCCGTAATGGCCACTAAGGTATTGTCCTTACTCAATTGGTGAAACACCCCATCAATTAACTCCACACATAAGTCCAGATCCTCTTGGGAATCCGGATCGAGGGACCGTTCTGGGTCCTCGGGCTGTGGGGGAGGGCTGTTGATCTCCTTCACCATCTGGCGTAGCTCCTGCGTTAATATCGTCAGACTAAGTACTCAATTATGGGAATTTCGAAAGTAGGTAGATAAGTGAAAGTGTTCGCTTACCCATCTCGGAGGGCTATACATGGAGAATCCGCCCCGTGGGTTGACACGGAGGAATTCCTCCTCTTCTCCCTTGTACAAAGTGGATAAGATCTTCGTTAGAGTGGCAGCCGAATCTGGTCCCTTGCGACCGCACCGGGTGGCGTCGTCCTCTCCATTGAAATCCCACATGGGGTGGCCTCTGTACTGAAGCGGCTGCACCCCCCGCGTAATGCATGTGGCCATGACCTCGATCATGGTCAATCCGGAATGAGCCAACAATCTTATCCGGCTCATCAAGTAAAGGACATCCCTGTCAGTTTCCCTTTGAGGATTCCGTGGGCGCCAACTCAGGCGTTTCTTTAAAGGAGCGTTGTTAAACTCAGGGAGGCCGATCCGCACAGGGTCCGGCAAGGGGACGTCATCCATATAAAACCATTCCGAGGGCCAGTCCTCGGACGCCTCCTTAGGGGTACCGGATAGGTATCCGGTCCCGGCGATGCGCCATAGTTCGGCTCCGCCCACTTGATAAATCGACCCCTCCTGAGAGCGGGGCACAAGGCATAACAACCTCTTCCACAGTGCGAAATGGGCCTCGACGCCCAAGAATAGCTCGCAGAGGGCCACAAAGCCCGCAATGTGCAGTATGGAGGCAGGTGTGAGGTTGTGTAGCTGGAGGCCATAGAACTCCAGTAGACCTCGGGGAAACGGATGAAGTGGAAATCCGAGTCCCCTTATTAAATAAGGAACTAGGCACACCCGCTCTCCTTGAGAGGGATTGGGGACGCTGTCCGCCTGCTCTCCGCCGCCATAGGTGACAATCCCGGATTGAACTGGGACCATATATGTCCAGGGGAGTAGACCCTTGGATTGAAGCACTACTAGCTTGCTATGCGGGATGAAGCATCTCTCCCAATCCCCAGGCTTGGGGCTGGGAGCGCGAGAAGAGGAGCCGCGTCGGCTGTCCATGATGGAATGGATTTTCTGGTCAGAAGCGCTCCGATGAAAGCTTGCGAAGGGGAGATGGTGTGGTTCGGATCTAGATCCTCATTTCTTTTTATATAGGCAGCTTATTTGAGCAGCTAGGGGGGGAATGTAAAAATACCCTGGCTTTTCGCATTCGTTCGACACGTGGAAGATGGCCTTTATTGGACGTGGAAGCCAAGGAGCGCAGCATTTATCAGAAGCCGGACACTATTCTACAAGTATATGGAGCTGGAGAAGAACCCGCCTTGCAATGCCGAAGAAAATTTGCGCGCCGGACTCGTCGTCATTGAAGCCTTGTTCGGGGGCTGCTGAGGGAGTCCTGGATTAGGGGGTGTCCGGATGGCCGGACTATGACCTTTGGCCGAACTCCCGGACTATGAAGATACAAGATTGAAGACCTCGTCCCGTGTCCGGATGGGACTTTCCTTGGCGTGGAAGGCAAGCTTGGCGATACGATATGAAGATCTCCTCCCGTTGTAACCGACTCTGTGTAACCCTAGCCCTCTCCGGTGTCTATATAAACCGGAGAGGTTTAGTCCGTAGGACGAACAACAATCATACCATAGGCTAGCTTCTAGGGTTTAGCCTCTCTGATCTCGTGGTAGATCAACTCTTGTAATACCCATACCATCAATATTAATCAAGCAGGAGTAGGGTTTTACATCCACCGGGAGGGCCCGAACCTGGGTAAAAACATCGTGTCCCTTGTCTCCTGTTACCATCCGCCTAGACGCACAGTTCGGGACCCCCTACCCGAGATCCGCCGGTTTTGACACCGACAATGGGTCTTACTTTTGGATCGACTCGCAAATGGTGCTCAGCCAATTCCCTGGGCACACCTGGCATGTTAGATGTTTTCCATGCAAAGATGTCCCAGTTCTCATGGAGGAACTGGATGAGCGCTTCTTCCTATTTGCTGTCGAGTGTCGACGAGATATGGGTCGGAGCAGCATTGGGATCGGTCAGGTGAACATGAACTGGCTTGGTCTCTCCGGCCGACTGAAATGCTGACTCTGAAGCAGGCCTCTTAGGACATAGCAAATCACTCAGATCTGCTGTCTTCTGATATTCTTGGAACTCCATCGCTGCCATCTGCTCATCTGCTATTTTTGCTCCATCTTGAAGACAATATTCTGCTCTCTGACGGTTACCGGAAACCGTTATCACGCCTCTGGGGCCACGCATCTTTATCTTTAGGTAAATATAGCACGGTCGAGCCATAAATCTAGCATAAGCAGGTCTGCCCAGAATGGCATGATATCCACTCTGGAAATCCACTACCTCAAACGTCAACTTCTCCTTGCGGAAATTCTTCTCATCACCGAAAACTACATCAAGAGTGATTTGGCAGAGTGATTCGGCTTTCTTTCCTGGAATGATGCCATGGAATCGCATGTTACTCTCGCTGATTTTGTACATCGGGATGCCCATTCCTTTGAGAGCTTCAGCATACATGATATTCAGGCCACTGCCACCATCCATCAGGACCTTAGTCAGTTGGGTGCACCCCACAACTGGGTCGACCACCAGCGCCTGCCGCCCAGGGGTAGCTACACGTGCCGGGTGGTCGGACTGGTCAAATGTAATAGGGACCTTTGACCACTTCAAATATCTTGGTGTTGCCGGAGCAACCATGTTTACTTCTCTGTTAATGACCTTCAGACGACTTTTGCTCTCAATATCGGCTAAATCACCAAGGTGGCATTGACATTGGGATAACCACCGTCATCGCCCTTATCCTCTTCTTGTTTCTCAGGCTCTTTGTCTTTGCCACTAGGTTTACTTTCTTGGAAGCTCTGAATAAGGAGTCGACATTGTCGAGTGGTATGCTTGGGGAGAATCAGATTTCCCTCCTCCTCCTTCTTGGTGTGAATGTGACACGGTAAATCCAACACATCATTTCCTTCCTGATCTTTCACCTTCTTAGGGGTCCATGGCCCTTTAGGTTTCCCTTTGAACTTTCCTTGATTTAACACCGCTGCCTCGGCAAGACCTGCTGCCTCAGCCTTTCGCTTCTGCTTCCGACTGGTATTTCCTCCTCCGGTGTCCTGGGCAACTGCTTTGTGCTTTCCACTCCGGAGTCGGTCTTCCTCTTCGCCGTTAGCGTATTTGGTAGCAATCTCCATCATCCGAGTCAAGGACATATCTCCTGTCTGACCGAATTTCAGGACAAGCTCCCTGTAGCGAACGCCTTCCTTGAAGACACAAACTACTTGGTGATCAGACACATTTTCCACTGTGTGGTGCAGAGTGATCCATCTCTGGATATAGTCCCTCAGGGTTTCGTTCGGTTTCTGCATGCAATGCTGCAGCTCTGGTAGACCGGCTGGTCTCTTGCAAGTTCCCTCAAATATTCTGGTGAACACCCGGGCTAATTCATCCCAACTCAAAATACTCCCAGGGGCCAACTGAGTTAGCCAAGCTCTGGCAAATCCTTCAAGCATCAGAGGAAGGTGCTTCATGGCCACCTCATCCCTGCCACCGCCGATGTGCACAGCCACTCGATAATCTTCGAGCCAAGTATCGGGCTTCGACTCGCCCGTAAACTTACTGACGCCAGTCGCCAATCTGAAGTTATGGGGTATCTCAGCACCTCTGATAGCCCTTCCAAAATACTCGGGGCCAGAAATGTGGACTCTGCCTCCACTGGGTCTGTCCCGATCCAGCCCTTCTCTGTATGCTCTGTTCCGGTCGACCAAACCTTGCACAAGGACGGACCTTGCATCAAAGCCAGGTTCTCTAGGGTCGACTGGAACTCTGCGGTCGTTCCCGTACGGACGTCTGTCGTCATTGCGCTTTGCCCCATGGTGGGTGCCAACTGTCGTGGTACTAAGTCTGATAGTAAGAATAGGGGGTACGTATGCAGAGGCAAGGTCCTATCTACGAAAAGGTTGTACGCAAGTGTTTACGAGTTCAGGCCCCTCTCGAAGGAGGTAAAAGCCCTACGTCTCGGAGCCCGGAGGTGGTCGACTGGAATGTATGAGTGTGTGTGTGTGTGTGTGTTACAGGGGGTGCGAACTCTTGTCCCAGAGGAGGGGGGTGGCTTATATAGAGTTCGCCAGGACCCCAGCCATACCCCGTTACAGAGGGTTGAATGTACATAAAGATTGAGGCGTTACTGGTAACGCCAGCCTTAAGTGCCTTTATGACCTTAAAGACTATAGAGTGAATGCTTGCCCGTTGTTGTTCTGAGTGACTTCTGGTCTTCAATAGGTCGAGTGGTTCATTGTATGGTCGAGTGGTTGACTGGTCGTGTGACTTCGGGAAGGTGGGGTACCCGAGTGGTTCATTGGTCGAGTGGATTGCACTCGACACTTTCACTGGGTACCCTCTGTTGTCTCTTCAGCTTCTTTGATTCTAGGGTAGTGACCTTGGGTAGGGCGTATAGGTCAGGCATGTGACCCTACCCTAGGTCTGTATCCTCATCACCGCGACCAGGCCTACGCCTCCGACTTGCCCAACTGGGCACGCTGGCTCGCCTTCGAGCACGAGGAGGCGAGGCGACGCGGCGTGCGCGAGGTCGAGGAAGACCAGGCGGCGGAGGACGCCTAGCAGGCGGCCCTTGCGGCCGTCTACCGGGAGAGCGAGGAGGACGAGCGGCGCAGGACGGAGGCGGTGGAGGAAGATGAGGCTCGGTGCGAGGAGGCTATGACCCTCTCTGCGGCAGGCGACTGCGTGGTGCCGCCGGTGGCCCCGCTGTCCCCTCCCCGCCTCCTCGCCAAAGCCGAGCCGCAGTCGGAGCCGGAGCCGGAGCCCATCGAACTCTACTCCTGGACGAGAGTAGTGCGCGAGTGGTGGCCCCGCCGGTCTGGTTGGGGGCAACGCCGGAGCAGGAGGCAGCGTACCTCGAGCACTGGCGCCAGATCCGGATGACCGAGAAGCGACGCGATGGCGAGTACCTCGAGATGCTTGAGCGCGACGGCGAGGCCGAGCAGCTCGAGGCCGAGGAGGAGGCGCGCCAGGCCACGGCGGCCCAGGCGGTGGCGCAGCCCGTGGCGGCACTACCCGCGCCCAACATGACCACACTCTGAAACACGACGTCCGCCTAGGCCGGTCCGACGCCGACGGTCATCGACCTCACGGACCACGAGGACGACGATGCCGCCGCCTAGTGCAGCGCGCCGGCGCGTAGTTTTTAGTTTATTTTTATTTTTATTAAATGCTAATGTGGGCGCGTGGAGTCCCGGCCTTCGTGGCCGGCTTTAATGTTTAATTAATGTTGTTTTTATGTTAAATATGCATGCATTTTTTTCCTTGCGCCCTCAAAATGGGTCGCGTTAGCGTTGGGCGCACGCGCCGACCCAAACGCGGAAGCCAACATTCGTGTGCGCCTGGCCGACTCAAACGGACAAAAAGCGGATAAAATCACTGTCCGTTTAGGTCAGCCCGTTGGAGTTGCTCTTAAGTAATTCACTAGTCGTTTGTCGTACCACTCTATGTAACATATTGCATCCAAATTATGCCATTGACATTGAATTGCAATGCAGAGCCTCAGGCAGCTCTAGTGCTAGCCAGGACCCAACGACCCCTTTGACCGCACAGAGAAGAAGCAGGCTTGCCGGCCCCGGTTGGCGCCGCTGTTCACCTGTGATCACTGATCAGACCCCTCCCTGCACCGCCACTGCAGCCATGAGATCGCAACACTGTGGTGACACCCGCCTTATTATTGTACTATGATGCACTCCTTGGTTGCCGCTGCCCGCTCGCCTTCTCGTCGGCCTCCGGCGCGAGCCCTCGGATTCCCGCTCGGGGAACCGCCCGGCCACGCGCGCGGCCGTGCTCTGCACGCACGCGTCAGCTTTAAGCTTTAGCCCATTTCGACGAGCTAGCTACCCAGCCAGCCAGGAACGATCTTTGGCCCTGTTTGAATACTCTAATTTAGTTAAAGGTTAGAGTTAAATTTTAACCTTAAATTAACCCTGAACTAACTCTAAGTAAAGAGGTGTTTGGATGGCAGGGTTAGATGGAACGCGGATACGGCGAGGCACCTTCACGGGCGGTGCGAGAGGAAGGGAGGAAGAGGACGAAAAACTTCGAGGAAGTGGGGAGGGATCTGCTGCCGGAAGAGCAAGAGAAAAAGTGTTTATTAGTGGTCCCGAAAATAACTAACCCAAATAAGCACCTCTTAAATGGGTTAGATGCATCTAACCTAAACTAACCTTTCTATTTGGATCTTTTTGAATTAGTTGACTCCAAACTAATTCAAACTAACTCTAACCCATGATTTCAAACAAAACCTTTGAGTATGCTATTGCTCGGGCTCCGCACGGGCGCGCCCTCCTATAACGGTGTCTTTCCTCCTGCCGGAACGGATCCTATAGAGTCGGTACGGTCTCCCGTGAGTGTGACCCGTAAAAGTACCCCGTTGGATCGGCAACGGTATCGTCCATGCGTACGTACGTACAGTATGTACATACGCATAAGACTGTACGCAGGCATACGGCGCCATCACTGTGGCAATCACTTTTATCTGCGGCAGAGTCTTACGCACTTGGGCAGTACGTACTCCTACAGCATTGACGTTGATGTGCGTGTGCTCACACACAAAGTGGCCATGCGATACGATCGATCGACCAGCAGCCAAGGCCAAGTCCCCCGCTCACACTCGCTTTGCCCGGTTGCCTGCATGCATGGCGTGCATGCATGGTCCAAGGACGAGCAGGACGATCGATGACTGCTCCGTCGAGATCCGAGCTCTCGAAATGGCCGCCTGACCATTCGAGGAACGCCTTTCGCTGCGTGTTATTTAACGCCCGCCCGGCGGGTTGGTCCGGTGGTGACCACCGCTCCGCTCGCGGCAGCGGCGGCAAGTTTGGCGCAGCGCAGCGCACCGCAGGGCGTGTATAATAAGATCATCTACAGCTGGACTTCGCAAATCTGCCTCCTCAAGCGCCCACGGAGGCGTCATGCGTCCGCGGGCACTGACCGGGCACGTCTCCAATCACGTCGTGCACATATGTGTCTCTCATATCCGAACACTATATTCGTACTATAACATGCAACGTCGATCAAACTACGTAGATCAGCTCAGGACATAAAAATTGCACAATAGTTCTTCAAAAGATCCATCAAAGTTCACACAAACGACAGACAACTATATACTACATCTAAAATTTGAAATTAAAATCAACTTCACCACTTCTGGGCTGTCCCTTTTCTCTTTTGGTCTCTGGCGTAGCTGTACCCATCCTCGGATGGTGGAGGAGCGTCCGATTCGTCGGCGGCGGCGGCGGAGGAGCCGACGATGACGAGGCCCTTGAGGCGCTGGACGGCCCGGTCCTGTTGCCGCCAGAGCTTGGCCAGCCGAGCCGCCTCCTTCGTCTTCTCCAACGCCTCCCGCTCAGACTGATCGATGGCAAGCCGAAGAGCCTTGGCGTTCTTCCGGCCGAGCGTCTGTCTCCGCCGTCGTAAACGACCGGCGGTAGACCCACGCGAGGAGCCGCTGGTCCTCGTCGGGCTCCGCCGGTAACTCACGCCAGCGGCGGACTGAGCTCTCCACAGCCTCCCTCTCCCTTGCCCGCTGCCTCTCGCGGCGGGCGGCGCGCACCTCCGACTCCGGCGTGCGCGTCCGGGCCGACGGAGCGGGCACAAGCACCCACCGCTGCCCACGAGGGGGAGCAATAGCCAGCGGGGCGAGGGGATGGCGTGGGGAAGCAGCAGCCGGCAGGGCGATGGGCCAGCGTGGGGGCGGCGCCGATTGCGCTGGCCGCCTGTCAGAGCTGCCCATGGGCTGGGAGGGGCCAGCGCGTCCGAGATGCGCCGACGGGGAAGCGGCGGCTGTGGCGAGGCTGCAGATCCGGAGCTGCCCCCGGTGTCCACCTTGGACCGCTCCAAGGCCATGCGGAAGGCAAGCTCATACTCTGGATCCACCTCGTCGTCGGAGCGGCCGCCGTTTCGATCGGAATCAGTGAGAGGAAAGGAAAGGACAACGAGAGAGGAGAGTGAGTGAGTTAGGGTTTCCGACCGACGAGGCCGATGGTGTTTTTTGTGGGACATCCGTGGGGTCGATAGTGGGCCGGGCTTGTCAGGCGAACGCGCACGCGCCCGGGGTGCCCTGTCCATCCCATATCCGCCTCACATTTGTGCCGGATAGGGGGTGCCGATCAGTCCGGCCGTTTGAGACCCGTTTGAGACGTCCGTCTGGGTTGAAAAAAGTGACCGGACAATGACCGAGCAGCCCGCCTGGACGTGTGAGGTGGCTTTGAGAGGTCCAGCTGTAGATGCTTACTTGGCGGGAGAGTAGAGGTGTGACCGTGACTATGTGGACACGCACGCAAAGGCTGGAGTCCAAAGCCAACACACATGGCGCCATGGCGCCGACTGATGGTGAGTGGTGACTGGTCGGGACGCAGGCCCTGCGACGGACGATGGTCGACAGTTCACTGCGTGTGAGTCGTACCCTGAACACTGGGACACACACACTCGCTCCCTCGCTGTTTCTGTCAGTCATTCAGTCCCGCGAGATGTGCTGCGGCTGCAAAAAGTCGGTGCCTCGATCGAGTTTTCTGCAGCCACGACGCGTAGCTAGAGTCGCTGGCTATCCCGTGTCTCCATCATGATCGGTCGCCGTACTCGGCCATGGAAATACGGACTCGAATCACTAAAGAATCACGGACGTGGTACGTACGTGATACCTGTAACAGTGAGATTTAAGGCCAACTCCACCGCGCGACCTTATCCTGTCCGTCCCCGTCCGTTTAGGGTAAAAGGGACAAAAGAGGCGGCCCAGCGCGCGGCCTCAAACGGACAAATGTCCGGATTCGGTCCGTTTTCGATCCATCCCCGGCCTAAACTTGCGTTTGGTTTGGGGTGAAACGGACAACGCGCGGACGGGCGGAACGCGCGCGCTTGTCCTCCCCTGGCCCGCCCGTCGGTGGGAGAAACCAAAACCCCCCACGCCCATTTGGCGCCATTTGCCCCAAACCCTCCCACGTCCCTCCCGCCGCCCCCTCTCTCCCCCGTCCATGTCCGACGCCCCGCCGGGTTCCGCCGGCCTGGCCGTCGACCCGCCCGCAAAGGTGAAGAAGAAGGCGGCAAGGAAGCCGCGGTCGGAGTGCACGCCGGAGGAGATCGCCAAGTTGGACGCGGAATCAGCGAAGAGGGAACGGAGAGCGGTCGTCAAGGTCAATGCCGCCGCGGCCAAGTTCGCCGCCCAGCGCGAGGAGCTGGAGGCCGCGCGGCGCAAGGCCGCTGCCGACGAGAAGGAGGACCTCGTCAACAAAGCGCACACCATCCTCATGCTTGGCATGGGCCGTCCTGCCGGGTTCCCTGCAGCGGCCGTCGGCCCGGCTAGCACAGGCTCGTCGGTCGCCCGGCCTACGCACTGCCAGTCGCCGAGGTCGCACACCGCGCCCATGTCGCCCTGCTTTCCTCCGCCAAGGCACGACGACCAGACCCGTTTCTCGGGGTCAACGGACGTGGGCGCGTTCGCGCCGTCCACTCCGCGCCCCGCGGCCGTCATCGACCTCAACGTCACGCCTGGGTCCAGCAGCGGCGGGCGACCGTCTGTCGAGATGCTAAGAAAGCAGGCACGGGCACCG